>NC_090616.1:2484320-2539119 GCF_004359215.1 Bremia lactucae
GCTCGTGTCTTTGTTGACACGAATTTCGAATCTATTGCTGGCAAACTGTGTTCAATCACCTGGACTCAGTTAACAAAGTCAGCTTCTGATCATCCTGAAGCAGAAGATTCGACGGAGCGTGAATACGGTATCCTCGAAGAGATATATCGCGGATACGTTCACTCTTTTACGAGTTGTAGCGAGTCCTTGTCGGTGGTAGGTTTGGTCATCAACAGTTCAATGCATGCTGCTACAAAGTATACACCACCAATGGAAACACTGGCCATTGGCAGACATGAGTAGAGATAATCTAGCTTTTTTCAGGACCGGAATATATATAGATATACCAGTCCAAAAAAAAGATGAATTAACTCTCTCTATATAGAATCATATACGAGTCGTGAAGAGAAGCTGGATTTACTCTACCAATGGAGACACTGGCGATTAGCAGACCCTTCCCATCTTAATGTTTGACATTGTTCTGCTTGTAGCAATTAAAACATGAGAATAATGTTTAAAACACCCACGACAGGCAAGCTTTTCCTGCCTCTCGAGATAAAAATGATGCAGCTTGTAGCGTGCATCGACTAAAATCCGTTTTCGAACCGTTCACGGAAAACATTCAGTTTGTTAAGCCAGACCTCGTGACCTGTGCTTTGCACATTCTGGGCAAATGCTGTTTAAGTTTAGAACAAAGATTTGATATCCTTTGCTTGTTTACAAGTGCACCGCCGATGCTGGAAAAAGGCATCGACGAAGAATTTTATTTCATCCTCACTAGGTTTGTGAAGCCTGGATGAGTCGAATAACAAAATTTGGTATCGATCGTAAATCATTCCAAACCAACGAGCTAGGTTATCCTTATAGAGAAACACAGGCTTCTTTTCGGGAGCGAGCCGCAACCGTATTGCGGTCCCTCCCCTGTTGGCTTATGTTAACCTTAACTTGGCCCTGGGAGCGATCCCTAGATTCGCTTCTTTTCTGGTGATGCAAACTAGCACCACCCAGCAGCAGCCTTTCCTTACGACCACTGAGTTCCTGGCGACGGATACTAACAACACTAGAGTGATCGTCGCCCATGGAGTCATCACCAAATGACTCCCCGCCAGAAAGGTCCGACAAGTCGAGCAACCTTGTCATCACCTCTTTGGATGTCACATAAGAAAACAAAGGTTTTACGGACTCGGCCCCGTGTGATCCGCCTGCTTTCACTGTAGACACTAGTCAGGTGCTGACAGTGACTTGGACCAGTCACCTAAAATTGGTGTAGCAGGTGACTTGTTACCGTCACCTGCAATGGCAGTAACAGATGATATATTCCAGTCACCTCCAATGGGAGTGGAAGATGACTTATTAGACGCATTTGCGCTAACTGATAAAATTACATTACCAGCAGCTGCACTGATCCGTGCAGCTGCTAGCTTTGCGGCCTCACGGGCTACGCGCACAGATTTGTTGGTACCTCCAGGTAGTACAGATATTGCATTCTTGATAGGGTAGCAGTACTTAATAGTACTTTTTCTCCTACTCTACAGCGTTCATTATTTATGCGACCATTTCGGTCCTCGCAGATTATCGTCATATTGACGAAACTATGTCCCTCTTTCGCACCGAGCATGGTGAGGAGCCCTTCCCCGCTAAGACTCGAGCTGCGCACAAACGAGACTGGCGTCCGAGGACGGCGCACTCCGTTATTATAAAACGGTGTCTCACCCGTACTGGCGTCCGAGGACAGCGCACTCCGTTAATATAAAAAGGTGTCCCACCCGTACTGGCGTGGACACTGTTATTTAAAGCGAACTCCACAAAGGGCAATTTCTTGCTCCACTCTTTTAGAGTTGCTATAGTGCGTAAGACATCCGCCACGACTCGATTGGCACGTTCAGGTTTTTGTGAGGATGATCGACGGCCGTCATGCAGAGCTTGCTATCTAGCAGCTCAAACACATGTCGCCAAAAACTAGACTTGAAATTTAATTCCGGTCGATACTTTGGACTCGGGCATCCCGTGTAGTCGGAACACATGACCCATGAAGAAGAGAGCTGCCTCCTTGCCTCTAACCGATGATTTACATGGTGCTATATGCACCATCTTGCTCAGTCTGTCTACAAAGACGACAAGCCCCGTCCGACTCATATGGTCGACCGGTATGCCAAACATGATGTTCAGACTTACTGACTTCTAAGAATCCATTGGATTCGGTAGCGGCTTCAGTTGCGCACTGCTAGACGGTGCAGGCTTTATGTGCTGACACTGTTCGCAAGAGCGAATATAGTTAGCCACCGATATATGTAGGTGTATCCTCTAACACTCGTGGGAATGTCTTTCACGGTCCAGATGCCCACTTGATGGCGCATCATGGAGCTCGTGAAGGATAATCAGCTTGAGATCTGTGTCATGAGGCGCATAGATTCTCAAGGGATCACAAGGTGATAGCTGATGCCATAGTAGGCCCACCATCGCTGTAGCGAAAGCGATTTAGCTTAGCTTTCAGATGTAACAAAAGGGAAACCTTTCGTCCATCGAAGTGATCCAACAGCAGACGACAATGTTCGTCCTGGCTGTAGCTCTCTTGCACATCAGAGGCTAAGGAGCTCGTTACGTGGCGGGCCTTAATGGCTGCCAACGCTAGCGGCTCAGATTGTGCTTATCACTAGACGCATTTTCCTGGTGTCTTACCTCGAAGCCTGGTCTGCGCAATCAAGCGTCAGCCAAAACATTCGTCTTACCCGGCTTATATTCAACTTTGGAAATAAATTCGAAGAAAAATGTAAGCAATCTTGCCATTCTAGGCGATAGGTGTGGTGAGTTTATTGCGGTCCGCAATGATGCGTGATCCGTACAAGCCACAAACTGTGCAGTTTCCAATTGGTGCACTTGAACTTTGACAAAAACATACTTTATTAAAAGTAACTCCTTGTCATGCACAGGATAATTCAGTTCAACGGCTTCTAAAAGTCGGGACTGATAAGAATATGACACTGTAATTATGCATCGCAGGCGACGCTTAAGAGCTTATACGCGTCTCGCAACACCAAGACCGATGCCTCTACAAGGGATTGCTTTACTGATGTGAAAGCATCTTCTTGATCTTTCAACCAAACCTATTCTGCGTTTCTTTTTAGGGGGTCAGATAATGATTTAGTTTGCTCAGCATAATTCTTGCTATACTTATGCAAGTTATAAGCGTGCCCTACGAATTGGCGCTAATCCTTCGCATGCCGTGGAATTGGCCATTCTTTTATCAATTTTACCTTGTCTGGGTCTGCTCGTACACAATGTGTACCTACGATGCAGCCCAGCACAGGTATTTCCGGGACCCCTATGACGCCCTTTCCAAGCTCACGTACAATTGGTTGTCCTCCAGAAACTACAACAAAACGCCTTAATGATGCTTGTGCGGCTATATTGCGCTTAGCCCATCTTTAGCCTTACCATGCATGTTTACATCGTCAAAGTTATGGGGCGCGAAGGAACGGTGCTGACGCATCACGTGAGCCATCACTCGAGTCAATGTCACTGGTGCGTTTCTCAAACCTTGAAGCATCACAAGCCACTCCCAAAGGATACTGCTTGGGGTGGTTACAGCTGGTTTGGCTACATCGGACTCTCTCATGAGTACCTGTTAGTGGCCGTCCTTTAAATCCATTGCGGAAAAATTTGTTGACTTTCCCATGGAGATCAACAAGACATCTTTCCGCAGGATTGGCGTTTGCGCCGTTATGGTCGCCATGTTCAGCTTATTTTTAGCATGAACCACGCGCCACCCACCTGTGGCTTTACGCACTCAAAAGGTCGGGCTGCAGTGGGGCGATTTGCTCTCACGCACATGTCCCGCCTTGGCTCGCTTGTCGAAGAACTCATCGATACAATCGAATTGTTCTTTCGGCAACGGACATTGCCTGGTCACACAATACTTGGCTCCAGGTTTGAGGTCAAATTCGTGCCCGATGCCCCTATCTACCCGTAGGCGACTCGACACTTCTTCTGGGAACACATCGCAATATTTCCACAGAAACTGAAAGAACTGGACTGTCTCTCAAGGCATCCCAGTCGTGAGGAACGCGCTGTTTCTTTTTGTCCGTTTCTAGGACGCTCTCGTCCATTATAGACGACCAGCAACAGTCCACTGAATTCTCTTCTGGAAGTGGTGTGACTTTTTCGTGGATATTTCCTTTTTTAAGTTCGACAAAGAGCAGATCCCACGACATCTCCGGGAGTTTAGCTATCTCCTCAGCAGATTTAAAGACGTGTCGGAGCACCTCAACTGAGAATGCCTCCGCAATTTTGTCTTTGACGGTCTCAAACACCTCGTTCGAAGGCTCGTCCTCTTCATTAGGATCTGATCCATGGTATACCGTTATACAAATATTGTTTCCTATAAAAGAAATAATTAATAGTATTCTATGAGAGGAAAAAAATAAAGAAGTCAAATTCATTTTCTTGAATAAAGTTGACTTGAAAGTTCCAATATTACCAAATTTAGTAATTTGACGAAATAATACATAAGTTCTATTGACTGGATATAATGAACCCCGTTAATCGTTACAAGACTCGAGAAGGCGTCGCTCAAGAAGGTGCAATTCATAGTTAGTCATTGATAAAATGAAGTCAGTAGTAGATAAGCGAACGTTACGTGCAAACTTAATATAAAAATGCAGATTTATTCATATTCAAAGCCTTAAAATTTATTTTCAGTGGCCAAAACTTATTACCTCTTAGCGACTCAGAATTATCCTCTGCACGTCGTGTACGTGAAGTACTCGAGGCACCCCACCTTTACCGTTATCAGCGTATTGACTCCTTACACTAACTTAATATATGTTGTTATCTGTTCCAAATATGTGTATTCTGATTAACGGTCACGTCATACTATCTGTAACGGGCTAAAGTTGCCTTAATGTTACACAGTCCCCGCAAAGTACACAAAGTGAACTTAAGGAGATGGTCAATTACTTAAGTGAAGTAATTAGACCTACCACTTGGGTGTGGTTCGCATTGTGACCCACCCTTGTGTCATAGGTGCATTCACATTGAAAGGGATGACGCCTAGCGTCATCTGTTACGCGAGGAATTCTGAAAGATGCGCTCGCAATACATATTAGTCTATCTAAATAGATGACATTTTAGATCAATTAAGATAGGTATTTATATTAAGTGCAGTTTAATATAACTCAGTCTTAAACTTACTCTATACTTGATAAGTGCGCACGAAGAGCTGGATTTCCGCTCTCATGACGACACTTCTATTAGTGTACTTTATGAGTTGGGTGAGGTCGCTAAGGCGCCCACCACAGCTACCTCACTGTTCCCGAAAGTGTGGACGTGGCAGCTTTAAGAAGCACCCGTCTACACTTGGTAGCACTTATAATCCTTCCCACGACCCGCGTCTGCGTGTGTACGTAAGGATGAGCCTTAACATCGATAGAGCTCATTTCCTCCACCTCTTTGAACATCATCGGGAGGTGGTAGGACACATGGCGCAGGGACTTGGTGAAATAGCTCTGACCAGGCTCATGGGCTGTCCTCCTGAGCAACATATTGCTCAGTTGGAGCAGTTTGAGGCATTCGTGCTCGGACAGCGAAGAGCTGCGTCTGAGGCACAGAGCCATGCTGCGGCGGAATCCGTCACTAAGACTCAGGATGAGCTGAGGCATGAGCAGACTCGGAGCGAAGCTCTCAACAGGACTGTTGAGATGATCTCTGCTCGGCGGAATCAGCCAAGGTTCATTCGAATGGACCCGCCCAAGTTCGATGGAACTGCAGCGCACACGATTTTCCACTGGCTTTTAGCCGTGGAGCGATGCGGTGTCGCACAGCTCATCGAGGATGACAGCCGGATGGTGTCGTACGCCATGTCGCATCTGCGCGGAAAGGCCTCAGAATGGGCTTACTCGGCGCTTATTGTGGACGTCAAGGCGTTCCCTTCATGGGCGATCGACCCATGTACCAGCCGCCGAACAACAAGATGTTGCTTCAGACGCGCTATTTGGAACGCGACAGGCAAGTGACCTCTGCAAGAGTATGTGCAGGAAATGCGCTAGCTGTCGGCATCCATTGCCGTAGGTCCATTTCCGGAGCTTATTAAGGTGTCCAAGTTTATGAACGGACTACGGGATCCCATCACGACAGGCCATTTTCAGAAAGATACCGTCGACAATGGAAGAGGTAATCCAAATTGCCTTTGTTGAGGATGAATCATAAAACAGTACCTCGGCGACAGCTTCGTCTAAGCTGTCGGTCGAGAGGACAGATGCCACTCCCATGGAGTTGGGCAACGCAGACGCTGTCTACTTTATATGCGGCAAGCGTGGCCATATCATGGCTCTCTGTTATGCCAGGGTCCCTGCTGGGGTGAAGATGCCCAGCAAGAGTACTTCCTCCCAAGGGCGATGGCAAAAACCAGCATTCGAGACAAATGATCTCTGCATTGATCACTGAGGGATCGGGAAATGCAGGAGCGCAGTAGGGGCGGGATGCCTACTGAAGCGGACTCTGAAGTTACCCCTAAGCTCAGAATTGTGGAACAAATGGGTAGCATAGTCCCTGAGGTCTCGAAATTGTAAATCTCAACCCTGCTGGTCTATAGCGCTCATGTAGGAGGCTATGACCAGGCGACCCTTCTAGTGGATTCGGGTGCATCACAATTTTTATAAAACTCGCGGCTCTTTGAAAGAGACCGGCGATGTTTGAGTCGCTTTGCCAGGATGGCAGCGAGAAGAGGCGACCGTTCGTTTAACGAACGACGCGCTCGTATAGTCTGAGGGAGATCAAGTAGAACTCGCCTTCAGCTTAAGTGACTTCTCTTGTAAAAGAAGTTTATACTGCTAGGTATGGAGAACCCGTATGACCTCATCCTAGGCATGCCATGGTTGGAAAAACACCAACCATGGATAGACTTGCGTACACGCACAGTTGCGAGCTCTACACAGGACACCGGAAAAGATATTCTCCTGCGAGAGGCCTATGGCAACTGATGTTGTATCGAACACAGTTGACAGTTCCTTGTCGGGTTCTCAATCGTCACAAATTCTACTCAGAGCCAGCCAGGAGGACAACCGCACCCGCTTCCCAGTCAAAGATCGTGGTGACTCGAAGAACGATTACCTGACAGATGAGGACGATCAGATGCACGTTTAAACGAAGGGACTAGTACTGTTATCAAAACTAGCAAGAACTGCCCCGTTACATTTGGTAGCTCTTCGTAGTCCGTTCAACGGCCTACGAACGTTTCATCCAACATGGACATATTGGATGAGGAATGAGAAAGCTACAAGCTCCTTTAGAAGCTTCAACGCAACGCGTGAAAGGTTTGCTTATTTTGACTGACCACTTCATGTTCTTAGTGCTTATCAAGCGGTTTGTGACGAGTCGACGCCCACGCCCCCAGATATCCTGCTTGGCACAATAACGTTCTAGGAACGAAGTCGATGCTCGATGTGAGTCGTCGTCATGCTCAGGCGTAAGAGCGTGACGACGAACCACGTCGCTGTCGTAGTCGACAGTCACCGAGGTAAGCAAAGAGTCGGTGCTTATCAGTAGGAGGTGTCATTTTGAAGTAGAACACAATTGCGAGCGCAACAGTTTCACGTGACAACCAAAGAGGTGATGACGGAATTGTTTGATGCTTCGTCAGACCCTTTTGGTGAAGAGTCATCTTCTGATGACTCCATGTACGACGACCACTCTGGTGATGTCAGTACGCATCATCAAAACGAAGTTTTAGTAAAGTCCGCTTCGGCATGAATGCTACTGGTGGTGCTAGTATGCATCACCAGGAACGGAGCGATTCTAGAGATCGCGCCGAGATCCATGTTAGCGTTAACATTATCATGAGCCAACGGGAGAGGGGCTGCAATGTTCTGCGGTTTGCTTCCGAGAAGAAGCCTTATTTGCCCTCTATGGGTAACCTAACTCGTTGGTCTGGTATGACCAACAATAGGTACCATATTCCTATATTTAACTCATCCAGGCTCCACAGGTCTGGTGAGGACGAGACGAAATCTTAATTAGTGTCAGTTTCCGGCATCTGTGGTACACACGTAAGCGGGCAAGGATGTCACTCCTTTGTTCAAAGCTTGGAAAGCATTTGTACAGAATGCAAAGCATAGGCCGCGAGGCCTGGCTTGACAAAATGGCTCCTTTCCGTGACCAGTTCAAAAAACGGACAGTAGTCGGTGCACGCTACAAGCCGCACCGTTTGTTCAGAGACGCAGGAATACCTTGCCTCTCGTGTGAGGGACTCATGTCCATGCTGTTTGCAGCATACTCCCTCAAAAAGCCTCAATGGAGGACGCTCATCTCGTGTAAAATGCGCGAAGAGATTAATAACCTCCAATTATTTTACGAGCGCGGGAAGCGCTCATTATCTGATGGGCCCTCCGTCGACGAGGATGGTTCTTGTTGTACTGTTGAGCGAGACCCGAGTCGTCCATCATCAGTTGGGAACGAGGTTCCTTACTATCATGCGAGGGTGGATACCCTCGTCAACGCGCGAGATAACTCGTTCGAGCCCTTTCACCTCAAGGTGGGTAGCGTAGCGTTCAGCAAGAAAACGCTTTTTACCACTCGTCAATGTATGTGGAGAAGAAGAAAAAATCCGGATCGCCTCATTCGCCGAACCCGGGTCAACATCGTGACTTGGATCACGTCCTCCGTTTTTTACGTGAGGACATTGATCACGAGCGATCCCGTCGTCGCGAGTTCGCGATGACGATCAAAAATCCTTTCGTGGACAATTGAAAACTGTGCTTAAGTTGCGCTTGATCAACTGGCAAACGAACGAACACATCAGTCTCTTCAAAACGAGCTGGTGACAGCTCGTCAAAGGATTTATTCTTGGAGAATGTGGTGGAACGTCTGGCTCATTAGAATCAGACTCTGTCCCGAGAATAACATGCTTCAGCTCGGGATCATCAAGCTTTGACAGACTCTCAGACCGTTCCGGGGTGATTCGGAATCGAAAGAAGCCCTGTACTGATGGTTCGGGCGGAGACGCCCGACATACAATGTAGAAGGAGTACGCATTCTACGAATTAGCTCGATCGTGTACGCATTGCCTTGGCGATGCGGTACACAAAACAGGCCGATATACTTCGGCAGTAATTTATAATTGCCCACATTCGTCACCGCATGTTTCGGTAGGTTTACCGTCAACAGTAGGACTCGATCGTAAACGTGAAATGACTGAATTTTTGCTCTTCCATTTTGTCAGAGTTCCGTTTCTGTCGGTCCACCGCATCAGCAATGTAATCTTTTACAAAACGCTCCACTGCTTGTCTAGCGAGCAGAACTTGCTGACTCGGTTTTGTTTTTGTTTTCAGTGCGACCGGCGCGCACTGCGGAGAGTCATTCTACTCATTAGTGAAAGTATGTTTTTGCTCTAATTACCAATATTGCTTTCGATGTTGAGTCTTCCAGTATCGTTATCAAACTTAGTAATAGCATTATTGCCATTACTGAGTTTGTCCAATCTAATTTTAATTAAATCAATAATGGTATCCTTCGCATCGATGATAGGGTCTACGCGTGATGCCCGGCTTAATGGCTGCCTGGGAATAGAGCACCAGCTGAGGCCTCTTCGCTAGTCTCAAATGGACTAGCAGAAGGAACGTTGTGAGAAGAAACAGGGAGAACAATACCGCCCATGATTTGTTTCACACGCAAGCGGGCTTTTATTTTCGCCGCGACCGCTGTTTCATCGCAACGGAATGCGGATGAATGCGGCGCAGAAATTCCGCCTCATATTGGTCGGGCGTTTCAGTTGAAAAGCAACACGACCGGGATTGAGAAAATACGCTCAAGCAATTTTTCCTGAGCCCTCCATGATTCAAAGACGCCATATTTATTATGTGCGTCAACAAGAGCGCGCTGTAGGAGCGACGCTCTTGGCCCGTTAAGACGAGGCCACTTAGATGGAGGGGCATCGTTGGTATGCTGCCCGTCACATAGCCACGTTTAAAACAACTGGCTTGTGACACCGACTGAGCACGTCACGTGTCGTCTGCGGAACTTTAGGCTCAGAATCCTCTATATCAGAGCCATTATGGATAATGGTATGAGAATAAGGCGTTATGGTTTTTAACAGCGAAAAAGCAGCTGCGCCTTTATAAGCAGTACTCTTATTAATGGTTGCAGCGTTATCCAGCGCAGAAGACGTGACAGCATTTAAAAACTATGTTGTCTTCATGTTGAGAGCAATGAGTAAAGTGACATCATCCTTCCTCATTAGCTCGCTGTCCTCGTCACTTCTATGAGGTGATGGCAGTGGTGTCGACTCATTGTAGTCGACAGTGAGCAACGGACCTGCATCCTCACTGTGAAAGTAGATTGGATCATTTAGTCTAGTTAACGCGACAGCAGTAGCTAAAGACGTTGTAACTGTGGCACTGGCCGGCGGCGCGTTAACGCGGCGCGTGCGCTTCGTGCGTGGTTGAGTGGGTGTCTTTGCATACGACCCACAGCTTAGATCTTTTTAAGTGAGATACTACGCTCCATGTCGGACACAGGTAGTAAGTGTGCATGAGAGAATTAAGTGGCGCGTAAAGCAGCTCGCTGTTCCTCTGTCCTTTTTGACGAATTTGCAAAATGTAAATTCTCTTAAGAAAAGGAATGTTGAATGGGCTAAAGTTGCCCTTATGGTACACAGTCCCCGTAAAGTACACAAAGTGTACTCAAAGGGATGGTCAATTACTTAAGTGAAGTAATAAGATCTACCACTTGGGTGTGGTTCACGTTGCGACCCATGCATTTACATTGGAAGGGATGACGCCTAGTGTAGCGGAGCTACCTCGCTCCTAAAGTCAGAGGAAGACTTTCAAACTCAGAGAGTCACTTAGTTCTATCAAGCTAATGGGTTTAACAACTCAGGGAGTCGCACAAGCTATTAAACTGAAAAAATGCTAGTTTAAGGGTTTCAGGAGTTCGTAGAACCAAGTGGCAACTAGTGCCCAAGAGGATATACCCCAAAAAGGCCTCTATCTCTTACAGATTGATGCACAAGCCTTGGGAAGGCACTTAACGCTTTAAGACCATAAGGGGAACTGCCTTTATTTAATTTTTTAAATCTAAAAACCTTATTCTAGCTAATAAAACTAGATTTTGGCCGCCAGATTTATATCTGGCGGCAACCACATTTGTTACTCATAATAAATGGGATTTAACAAACTATTTCAAAATTAGATAATAGGGTATTTTAACCATAAAGTAAATGTACCACAACAGCGGTTCTCCAACCAATGTGCCCCATTACACCTAGCGTCATCCGTAACACGAGGTTTTCTGAAAATACGCTCGCAATACGTATTAGTCTATCTCAGAGATGGCATTTTACGATTGGTTAAAATTAGGAATTTATAGTTAATGCGTTTAAATATAAATCAGTCTTAAACTTACTCTATACTGCTTTAGGCTGTCTACATCATATATGTCGTGTTAGGATAATTCTTTTTTTCAGCTGTAAATGTATTCTTGGATGAAAAATTCATGTTTGTTTGATGATGCAGCTTTCTTAATACGATAAAATTAATATTGAAATTGTTACAGAATACTTAAGTCCAATTTTTCAATAAATAAGCGAAACAATAGCAAAACATACTAATTAAGAGGGGTCATTGTACACGACGCGTGATGAAGCAATTTCACGTGGGTCCGAGGCACGAAGCGAGAAAAAACGGCTGCTGACAAAGATGGCAGAAATCTGCGACACATGCTAGCTCCGCTGTAATAATGTCAGCTATGTATTTGCAACTCGGCATGACAATCAATTTGACTAAGTGACAAACCCCATTGACTTCATAATGTTTAAAAGCTCCTTATAGCTTTTTTGATCCAGCGTGGCACCATCCGGTAGCTTCATCTCATTCTTCTCAGTTGTATCTCTAATAAGAGCTACTAACAAATTCTGTTTCGCAGCCGAATCTTCTGCTTTCAATAGAAAATTTGCCGCTGTCTTCTTATCTTGACTAAATCCTGACACCAGTGCCTTTAATTGCTCATCAATTTCCAGCTTTGACGTCCTTTGGATAAATTCGTCGGCGGTCATTTGAATTTTTCCTTCTGGAATCAATCGTAAGATTGCTTGAGACGGACTCAGCATAGAATCGTCCTGCAAAAGCATTTGTTTTTCCGGAATGGTCTTCGACAAAACAGTTGCCTGGTTTTCATCCAGATTCTCCTTCACTGGATGTAGAATGACATGACTATTAAAGTGATGCAATTCCTCTTTGCCATTTAGCTTCGTAGAACTGTCTGCTACATAGCTTGTACCGCTTTTGAGAACATTCGCCGCGTCCGAATTCGCCACATGCAAATCAGTTTGACTCTTGGTGAGATCGGAAAGATCAGTTCCAGAATCTTTACCCAAATTTTTCGTAGAGGCTTTGTCGGAGCTCTCGAGAATTTTGTTGTCATTGGCCACGACTACGGAAGCTGGGTCAGGGCGGACTACGCTCGAAGATTGGCCAGCCTCGTTGTTCTTCGTCAGCTCCGTCGGAGAGATTTCTTTCCGGCTTTCACGGTTATTGGGAGTGGCGAGTTCCGAAAAAGGTATTGAAAGCTCCTCATTGTGGTCTTTTGTAATACTTTGAGATACACCCGTAGCCTTGCTCTCCAGCTTGAAATCGTGAGAAGCTCTGAAAGACTCTGAAGCTGTTTCTTTCAACTCAATGTCTTGTTTGGCATTCTTTCCTAGCGATGCAGTATTCGGCTTTTTTCGAAATTTGTTAAAAAATTCCGCGATTTTATCGAAGATATTTTTCAACAAGTTTCCATGAAAATCAATCCGATCTTCCTTCTCGACGAGAGCTTTTTGCAATGGCTTTAATTTCGTAACGAGAGCATGGGAAACAGGATCAAGCTGAGCGTTGGGGTGCACTTCACGCGCATTTGGACTCGCTAACGAGGCTTCAGCAGACATAACGACAGCAAGAAGTAGACCCAACATGGCGTGAAGACGCATGGCGCTTTCGGTGTGGCAAAGATGAAGTCTTGGATGAGGGCTGTCGGCGGTTTGAGTATGTCGCACCACTAAGTTTATTCTGTTGTAGTATTCCTGACATACTCATCATCGATGATAGTTTTGTCGCTGGTCGTTTTACATAAGGTGGACCGATAGTCCCTTCCTGCAGATCCGGCGATTAAATTTGTCGTAGCATAGTAAAATACAGTGATTATCGTCTGCTTTACGATCAAGAAGAAGCCCGATTGTAGGTGTTATAAATTGTAACCTCTAGAAGTCGATCCGATGCGATAACGCATCTGCGAGGATTTTCTTATCACCTTGCCTGCAAGCGGCGGGTCATGATGCAGGAAGCATAGTAAACGTACATATCGATTTTTGAATAACTTGATTAATTAAGGCTACTGCTACATGGATACCCTTACCCCGCGACATGTAGCCAATCAGAGCATAAATCAGCGCATTTATTGCCCAGGGACCATGGTCGGAGGGTCATGGGAAGCCCGTGTTCCGTGCCGAGAGCTCGGGTTCATGGGCAGGCCATTTAAAGAAATGGCCCTCTTGCAACCATCGAGCTACTGTCTTGTAAAGCTCTAACGAATGCAAGAGTGGCTAGATAATATTGAAATTTGCTCCACGACGGGCACTGCGAATTTGGATTGAAAAGCGTCATGTCGACGATTAAAAGTGACAAAATCGATTTTACTTAGATGCGGGCGATGACGCTGGCCTCAACCAGCTGTATGGGAATTTCTTATGGTTTCCATTGTCGTAAGTGTGAAAAGCTCGGAAACTGATGCCTTTCATGTGCGTGTAGATGGAAGGATCGGACGAAAAAGATGACGATGAAGAAAAGCAGGCGATAGCACGTAATTCCGGTGCGTCCAAAATACAAGAAGAGGAAAGCGACTCGAGTAATTCGTATGGCTCGGATTGGGAATTGATTGCGGATGAAGATTTCATGTCTGAGGAAGTGTAGGATATAGAGGACGCTCCGTCGTGGGATGAGTTTGGACATTGGATCGGCTTTTTAATGAAATACGAGTTGTTGTATTTGATACTTTGAATCCGTGGTGGTTTGTAAAATCGACAACGATGCATTTTTTGAGCAATAGCGTCGTTTTGAAGCACGAGTTCGACGGCAATGACACGAAGACGTTCAATCACTTGCGCGACTTCAACATGCAATTCCAGACGCAATCATTCCGAGTGGCGTAGAGTGCGTAGGTGCGTACGTCTAGACAGAAGCAAATTATTTTTTTTACTAGCGTGCATTTATAGTTTTATGTAGCAATGGGACACGGGAGTGTATTGGTGTACCACTTGCAAAGGTATATAGCAGTGGCCTTAATTTAAAGGGGTTTGGTAAATTTACCTGGGGAAAAATAAAGGAAAACAAAATAAATTGTGTATTAATAATTAATACTTTACTGTATGCATCAATAAAAACGGTGTATTTTGATGCGTTTTACAGCAATAAATAGCGAGGCCGGATCGCCGTTCGACGTTTTCGCGGAGTTATAGGCCTATAAATGATAATGTTAGTTGTGATAACTAGTAAATCAACAGCCCTATCATGCGCCGATAGACTCAGTTTAAAGAAGCAATGTGAGAAATTATTTGCCGTACTTTCTTTTAGCAGACGGCGGAGGAGAAAGTGCTGGACCCTCGGCAACTATGCGAGCTAAAGCGATTTGTTAAAGTGTTGAATCCTCGGCAACTGCGCGAGCAAAACTGATTCGTTGAAGTGCATAAAAAGAAAGTACTTGCCGACGAGAACAATTAAAATTAACAATGCTTTCTGATTAATTCGCGAATAGTAATATCGTTTACCTAAATGGGAAAAGATCACTCTTACGATTATTCAATGCATTCGTACTACACTTCGATGTCAATGCCAAGACGCTTGAGTACAATTTCCATGGTATCATCCCTATGAATGCTACTGGCATTTTCACAGATATGGACATAAGCATGGAAAAGGGCATCACCCACCTGACTGTCAACTTTGTGGGCCAGTGAGTAGTTGAAAGCATTGACAGTCGAGAGCCAAATTGTCGAGGACGCTGCCACGAATGGAATGGCACAAAATGCAAACATATCTTCGACCACCAATACACCATTCGAGGCTAAAATGTGCTTCGTTTTGTACAAGTAGCGTCCTATACTCGAAAGGATTGCGTCTCCTGTACATGAGCTTGGGATGCGGAAGTCGCCCAGTAGCTTCTTGACCTTGGGTTTTACCAACTTTCGGTCCATAAGAAAGCATGGCATTGCCATGTTTAGCAGATTGTTACCTTGAATCGCCACTTGCTGCTTCGCGGTCCGAGCGAGGTCCCAAAACTTGACCGTTTTCATATCAACGCCCTCCGTGGCTAGCCACTGCAGTGGACTATTCGTTACGTACAGCCCCACTTGCCTCTCTTTCGCAGGTTTTGGCATCCGTTGACGCATATTGTAACAAAGGTCAAAGACGAGCTTAAAAGGACCTTGTGGCTCTTCCGTGTCATTTAATTTTCGGTCGACTTTACTGGCGTGGTAAAACGCCAGCACGACGATCGAAACTAGAGCACTTCCAAGAGTTACATCTTCTTCCTTGCATCTTCGCAATGTGTTTTGCATATTTGTGGGACTACCAGCGAGGCTAAGTAAAGTCGTGCTGTTGGATTTTAAAGGAACACCAAAATCCACTTGATCTTCGCGTGGGGTTAGAACAGGTCTGAATGCTTTCATAACTTTGATGAAAGCAGATCCACCTACTAGTGCCAACATGGTTTTCGCAAAGGGCTTGAGCCACCACGGAGTACTTTTGAACCACATGTCGTAGAGCGACGGTAACAACGGCAATTCATTCACTGGTTTTGCAGCTTCAATTGACAGCAGCGCAACGTGTTCGAGCGTGTCATTGACAACGATTTGGCCCGAGTCCCCATCGGACATGACATGGTCCGAGAAGACAAAAAAACGAGCCTTGTTCTCTTCCCTATTGACCCACACTGTCAAGTAGAACATAAATTGGGTGAAGCGGTCGAATGGAATTTCCGTCTCGGTTTGTACAAATTGGTTCCAATTTGACCATTCGGCAACGTCCTCGCTCGAGTCGAAAAATTCACGAACACGCAACAGCTTCTTGGCATCGACGTCATCCAGTGTAATGGGTGGTTGGACTTCAGCCGTATATTCCTTGTCTTGGACGACTAGCGCGCGCAGACGTGGATGACGATTGAATGTCTCCATGACTGCGGTTGGTAAATATTTCAGCAATTGGTCCATGTCGCCACTTATGGCGATCGCATGGCAGCATTTGATTGACACGTCCGGCTCCGCAATGCCAAAGCGCTCGATACCACGCAGACGAAAGCGGCGTTTGGTACCTTCGACGGCATTCGAAGAAATGCAGCTCATTGCTTCGGATGTTGCAAGTTTCGCGCAAATTAAATTGTGATCAAATGCATTCATTCAATGGATACAGTCCTGAGAATTTTGAAAGAAGAAGGCAAGCAGTCTGGATCAGATTTGTAGTGGTCGTTTTCCTGGTAGCATTTTTATATTTCCTCGGCAGTGCCTTGGTGAGCTCGTGAGATGGGTCTTTTTACGGTACGCAAGACATTTGACTCATATCAGCTGTAAATTTATTGGAGCATACCTGCAACAAAGAGGGAAATCGTGCATGTCTCGATATTATGGGGACTATGCACTCAGCCTAACCGCTGGGCTCCTTTCTGGTGTCCTTTGTATTGTTGTGACGAGGGAAGCGACGCGTGATGGCGAAACGCTTTCGAATGCGACACATTTCCTTAAGCAAGCAATGCTGTTTTTGCATTAAACAGTAAAGTATGTTCGCAATGAACGACTATGATTGAATAATTTATCATTAAAGAGGCGATCGAATAATTGAACCAGCAAATAATGTATGTGGCAGCTCATAGAAATTACATTTTGCGAATAGTAAATAGTGCGACATTATTGTTAGCGTGGAATTCTTCCATAGTGAATAATAGCAAAGAAAAGATTACAAATGTTTCTTTTTTGCTCGCGATGAATTCAACTCCGCTTTTAGAGCATGATTGTCCAATTCATTAAAGTGATTGTTCGAGGACTGTTTTTTAACTACGACCAAGCATTTTTCTTTAAAAACTATTTCTTGAATTAAACAATCAGTCACGGTCCAGAAACTGTATCATTTCCCGCCACCTGCCCAGATCAGAATATCGATTTTCTCACCGAATATAAAATTGTCAAAGTTTTTTACGAATACCTCGTTTCACAATTGACAAGTTAGCATTGTTCGGTTGACACAATTGTCACAATGGCACAAGAACAATGCATTTTCCACAATACTAATTCGATGTGATTTTGAGGTAGCCTGGTAAGGCGGAGCTTTCGAGTTTATTTATTTTCTGCAAGCGACGTCACATCCGATGTGCTGCGGTCTGAACATTTCATCATTTTTAGGGCTTGGCACAAATCGAACATTTGACAGTTCAAACAAGTTATCCTTGCTGTACGTTAAATGTGCTACGATCTGACCAGCTGTACGTTAAATGTGCTACGATCTGACCATTTCATCCTCTTGAGCGCTTGGCACATCAACCAATTGATAGAATTGAGTGAGTTATCCTCGCTATGTATTCAATGACAAACCTAAACCTACAATTGCCCTGCATTTATCGTATCTCCTTGACGTTCTTCGTCGAGTGGGAACACGGTAGGAGGTTAGGCGAACTCAAAATATTTGAGCTTGATTCCGTGAGGGCTCAAAAGCGAAGGGCGCAGCTTTGTAAAAAGGAAGCAAGTGGAATACTGATCGCATCATGAGATTACAAATTGCAGCTCGAGACTGTTTAAGCATTTTTAGCCCATAGCCACGAAACTATTAAGAAAAAATCAAAGGTGACTATTGAATCTACACGGTAAGCTCTGCTGTACCTAAATTTTAGCGGCTGCACATTTAAGACAAGACTTTTTCCTTTCTTAAAGTTCTTTCAGCGCCGCATATTCCTGAATACAGTATTGTCTTTAATTTACTTGGACCAGGAGTATGAAAAATTGATCTTGCGCTAAAACGCGAGGTAGTGGTTGATCTGAGGCAGCTGTGTTCTCTTGCTAAATACAGACGGTACCTACGAAAATAGCTAGATAGATCATTGGACCAAGGGGGAAAACATAGATTTGCTTGATTTAAATCAAATTCTGGTGTGATATTCGTGACTCGATTGCCATAACAAAATTCCCTTTATTAGGGCGTCATCTTGCTTCCTTAAAAGTTAAATGCATCGATCTCAGCATCATCATCACGTATAGTATATAAACGAATCCTTGCAAAGATCGGGTTTCGTTACAGCCAGAAAAAGCGTAGCAAAAATACAAGATCATTGTAGACTTCGCATCCAACAAGCACCAACAACCGTCTTCGCTCGTGACTCAATGTTGACGTTACGCTATCCTTTCATGCATTAATCTATTGAGATACAGTGTGGTTCGAAGAAGAGTTTATAAAGCTACAAAGTGTAGAATAACACGAAGCGGGACCAATTGGTAAGGTACAATTCACATTATTGGTTAAATACTCTTTTTGTAATGGGGCACACATCGGTTGGAGAACCGTTGTTGTGGTACATTTACATTATGGGTAAATACCCTTTTATCAAATAATAAAATAGTTAGTTACTTAAATCCCATTTCTTATGGGTAATAAATGTGGTCGCCGCCAGATATAAATCTATCGGCCAAATTCTATTTTGATTAGCTAGGGTAGGGTTTTCAGATTTAAATTATTAAATAAAGTGCAGTTTCCTTTTGATATTAAAGCGTTAAGTGCCTTCCTAAGGCTTGCGCATTGATCTGTAAGAGATAGAAGCCTTTCTAAGGTATATCCTCTTCGGCACTAGTTACCACTTGGTTCTACGAACTCCTGAATCCTTTGAACTAGGATTCCTTAAGCTTTGACAGCTTGTACGACTCCCTGAGTTGTTAAACCCATAAGTTCAATAGAACTAAGTGACTCTCTGAGTCTGAAAGTCTTCCTCTGACTTTAGGAGCGAGGTAGCTCCGCTACACTTTTCTTATTTTAAAATAGGTGATTCCAGATTCGCTGAAACAGCTAATGACTAGCATGTTTACACCGCCTGATCAGGCTTTTCATATGCGATCACCGGCTCATAGCTACTCGTCAGGGTAAACGAACCCTAGGGACTATGCCTAGGAGTGTAAAGCTCTCATCGCCGATATGCATCACGACCCGGTGAAAAAGGCAACTGTAGTAATCGTCTTTATGAGGATCTCAATGAGGGCGTTGCCCGGTCCGATCCCATCCTATTACTTTCACTGAGGCAGTTGCCATAGCGCTATGCGCTGACTTCGACTTAAAAGTCCCCTCATTTTAGCACGCCCGTTTACGCACTAGCTCTTCGAGTACATCGGGATAGTCTTATAGGCTGGAATCCATGGACCTAAGCTTCGCCGAGGAGAGGGAAAAAGTACGTCAGCCTGCGGACAGCTAAAAACATCCGTCGATCCTATATGTGCGAAAACACGAAACACTTACGCCTTGCTTATCCCCTACGCAACGGGCGCAAAGCTCGGAAGAGCAACAATCTCAGCTTATACTAGAAATTTAGTACGGTGCGAAAAAGCGTCGATACAGTAGGTGCGGGGCACCTACTGAGGATGACCTAGAATCTGTTAAACCTCGAGCAGGTGAGAGTAAACAGGATCTAGACCCAATTAGCTCTGTGCGCAATGTCACGGGGCGTGAACACAAACCTGGCTTGTTGCACGCTCAGGCGACTGTGAAGGAATTAAATAAGCGATGGTAAAATTTAATTGAATCATTGGCGTCTTGCAATTATGCTCGGCGACTTTCCCTTGAAAGGAATTGGCAACATGTCGAAGCGCTTAATGTGCACGAACGTGATATAATCACCGTTCGCTTAGCGACTGGGACTTGTGTTACTGTTCCTAAAGCTCCACTGAAGTTAGGTATAAAGTTTCAGGACTTTGACATAGTGGAACGCTGTCACGTCCTTGATTTGAATTCGAGATATGATCTCATCCATGGTATGGCCTGGCTTGAACGCCATGAGCCATGGATAGATTGGAGGTCTAAGACGTTAGGCGCAACGCGCAATGTTCTTAGTTTAGCTTTAGAGAATCATTAGCCCACCTTTGCTAGGCGACAAAAGAGCAACTGGCGCAAATCACTGACCGAATCTGTCAGTGTGTTAGACATTAGTATGTCTGAGTTAATGAACTCAATTGTTGGAAACACTAATTCTAATCCCCCGACTCAGAAAGGGATGGAACGGCACGTGTTTCGTCAAGTGACACTCGGTGCAATAACGAATCACTGAATGCTAAAAGCTTGTAGGGCTAAGGCCGAGTCAATAAGGGTGTAATGTTCCTTAAGACACGTAGGCTGGCACGTCTAAAAAATCCACCGAGTATTGTCGGCCGATGTGGCACCATATTGAGTTTCAGTCGTGACACTATTGGCAGGTTGCCAAAGCATTTCGGGTCAAACATTTTAATGCACGCGAAGTGACAGGTAAACGATCACTGAACAAGGAGTTAAGTTACAGAACTCATCGTAAAATGTCGGATTGGATACTAGCTTTGGTACGTAACCAATGAAGGTTTGGGAATCTCGGGGGCAATAATGTCCCGGTCTCTGCTTCGGGACAGGACTCTACTTCGGGACAGGAGAGACGCAAAGCATCTATAACCTTACAAAGTGATACGAGCAAGCAGTTGCATATGCTTGTAAATAGTGTTATCGGTAACATCGAGGGAGAAGTTAGCCTTGCGGCAATCCTTTCATTACATGCTCTTTTAAAGCTACACAAGATGTCTATTGATGAGTGCGGCCGAGTCTTAAAGGCTTACGACTTATCTGAGATGGTGGTCATTCGACAAACAATCGAGTTGAACTCATCGTCGCTGTCTTGGGGGTCACAAAAGCTGTGCGTAGTGCGCGAAGTGGATCATCGATCCTTAAAGATCCCACTATCCATTCTATTCCTTAGTTAATGAATTCCAAGATGTGGTGCATACCAATTTTTACCTTCAGATAGAGATGTCCGAAATTGACTTGGTTGCTGACACCAAAAACTGTGTCACAAGACAATGGCCTTTACCAAGGGAGCAGTGTGACGTCATTGACGATTTCTTCCGTGCTAAGCTCGAGGCTGGAATGGTACGAGAGAGCAAATTTCCTCATTCGACACCGACATTTTGTGACAAAAAGCCAAATGGTAAATTGTGCATTGTACATGCTTATAATAAGCTTAATGCTGTCATTATAGCAGCACAAAAGGCCATTCCTCCGAAGGATGTTCTATAGAACAATATGGTGGGATGCACGATGTACAGTGGACTTGACTTACTCGTTGGTTATTACCAACTACTCATGCGAGCTAGCGACATCCCGCTTACAGCGGTTAGCACCTCAAGCGGTATGATTAGTTATGCCACAAGGGCTTCTTAACGCCCCGGCGACATTTAATCGTCTAGTGACGCAACTGTTCCGCCCTTATCGAGGGTATGTTCAGGCTTAATTTGATGACATTGTTGTCCATAGCCGTGCGGGGCAGGGTCGGTCGGATGTAAAACCCATATAGACCATTTACGAGCAGTGCTCGAGCGTAAGCGCACAAACAAATTGTATGCCAATGCATCTAATTGCATTTCTGGCGCAGAATTTTTTTTTCTAAGGGTGCTTCATTGGGAAGCGAGGCCAGTCAAACGTCTGTGGCTTATTACCATTATTAAATTGAACCATGGACAAAACAGCAGGCTTAGTGGTTGTTACGTCGGTATCTAAATTGTACGTGAAGGTCAGAAATTTCAGCAGCGAACTGTCCATCACGAGACATTAGAGCGGATCCCGCTAAATAAAAGCCATAGTAGATTGGCCGGTTCCTAAGAATTAATAGGATTCCCGTTAAGGTTGAGTCTCACCAATTATTTGCACAAATATCGCAAAACTTACGCTGATATGGATAGGCCATTATCCAATCTATTTAAAAGGATACGGGTTGATGCTGGACTAGCACCGAGAATAATGCTTGTAAAGCAGGAAAGGATGGTCTTATCCATGCCCCGATTATGGCTCTACCGAATCAAAATTGGCCTTTGCGTGTCGTCTGTGACGCGCATCGGATTTTTTGTGCTCTGTTACAAACAGACAATGATGGGCGCGAAAATGTAATAGCGTTCAAGTCTAGATAGCTTAAAGCTGCGGAAAAGGACTACCCAGTTCAAGATAAAGAGTTACTTGCCATGAAGTATGCTCTTGTCAAGTTCAGACTTCATCTGCTGGCTCTAAGCCTATTGTGCTATACAGATCACGCGTCTTTACGCACTGCGACCAAGTCGCCCCATCTATCAGAGAGAATAGCTCGATGGCTTTCATATTTCGCCGAATACAATTTCACGGCGAAATTAAAGCCTAGCAAGCAGAATGGTTCGCTGATATCTTATCACGCAGTCCGAATTGTGAGCTCTCATTCAACGACCGTGTCACATATTACTGATTTAACACGTTCGCTTTACGCCAAGGATGAACAGTTTGTAGCTCTCCTCAAGCTCGTAAGATCACTGAGTCGGACGTTTAATTATCGGCACGTTTGCATGCGAGGTTACATCGATTGTCTAACAATAACGACCTGTTGCTTTATTGCACGGATGCTGCGGATACTCTGCGCATCGTTGTCCCTCATGATGAGAACTTAAAGTATCGGATCCTCTATGAGGCGCAGGATACCGTTCGTGGTGGTCATCTATGGTGAGTGAGTGGTGGTTAGCGAAGAATGAGTGGCAAATAGCGGCTCGCTAATAATATTATACTTTTATTTTATTTTCATCTTGTAGGAAATAACATAAACAGTATTCCTCTTATAGAAGTTGATAGCTAGGAAACGGGGCACCCCGTTAGAGGTACCCCTTGAAGTTTGCTACAATCACCAACAAGCGCACTATTAGCGGCTGGCCCATCTTGAAGAGCTCTAACTTTTTGAAGACAAGTTCTTTTATTTTTTTAACCCTCACCTGTCGCGACAAGACCTTCATGTTGCCTTAGACCCGCGCCTTAGCTGATAGTTCCCTTTCCCATGCTCACAAGGAGGCGGCTTCTGAATGCAAGACTTGGTCCGCTTAATTGATAATTAAATGTAACCGCGACGAAATAATATTGTTGCATTTCGCCTTTCCTGATGAAAAATGCATAATGCTACCGAGTCATTTCGTTCAATGTTTTGCTCGATATTATTGTATATTACGGCTCTTACCTACGCACGGTACATAACATTGATGTAGACCGGCTTTATTGTGCTGCCCTGTTTCAAACGAAGTGTTCCGGTACATAAATATTGTGTCCTATACGAGGAATAATAAATTTTAATCCTATAAGATTATATAAATAAAGAAGTACGAATTTATTATCTTTCATTAATTTTGACATGATAGTTCCAATACTACCAAATTTGGTAATATTGGCGCAATAAGACATGATTTCTATTGACTGGTTGATTCAAGTTTAAAACAACCCCGCCAATCGTTACAAGACACTATTAGGCGCCGCGCGAGGAGGCGCGCATTGCATAGTTAGCTATTATTAAAAATATCAAAGCTAGTAGATAGAAGATCGTTCTGAAGGAGCTTAACTTTTTAATACAGTTTAACTTTTTTCCGATTCTACTGCCGTATAATTTCTTAGTTTTTAGACACTTCCTCTGGACGTCGTATAGTGAAGCCTCAACTTTACTGTAATCACTCTATACACTAGCAAAAGGTGCCTTGTTTCACCTGGTAGCATTTCGTAGTCCGTTTGATGGCTACGCACGTTCTATTCAATATAGACATGTTCGATGAAGAAGGAGGGAGCTTTCAAGCCCTTCAAGAAGGCTATCATTTACGCGTGAGAGGCTCACTTATTTGAGTGACCTTGAATGGATAGCGATCGAATGCACGAATTCTTTCGCAGGCGGAGCAGCCCTTTGCGCCATGCTGCTCGCTCTGAACACAGATGAAAAAAATGCGGCCATAGCCGAGTTCAAATACAATATGAACTCGACGAGGCTCAAGAATAAGTAGCATTGCTTCACCGGCAAGGCTCTCAACACGCGGAGGTGTTGAAAGAACAGGGTGCTTAGTACTTATAACTGTTGAGACGACAACATTTACATGCTGTTAGCGGGCTGGCGCTTCCACGTCGACCCAAAAGCTGTAAGATAGAAATCCTTAAGTTTAAAGTAGTCGACGGCGTCTCCCTTTTAAGATGGCTCGTCGATTAGACGACGCCATTGAAGCTGTGCATCAATGATGATGCGACAAAAGCAAAATTTGGCATGTCCAACTCAGCCGGACGTTTAAAGTCATGGGCCTTAGGGCTCATGCTTCACGACCCATTGATGTTTGGATCGTGATCGGAGTTTAAGACCCGGCTTGGGCAAACACTGAGCCGCCACGTGCCGATCTCAGGGCTCGATCCAAGCTCCTGAATTTGAAGCAGGGCAAGCGTGATCTTTACATTATATCCAACATACACGATACCCAGTAACTTGGATCGTGAGTCATCCAATAGATGAACAAACACACGTAATTATTTTAACTAAAAGTCTTGCAGACGATCCTGTTAAGACTCAACTATTCCGGCTTTTATTAGTCGCTCGACCAAGCGATATCCGTAGCGGAACAGGAGGACTTCAGCCTGAGACAGGCTTTCGTCCACTCTGGGGCCTCTCTTCCACATAAACGACAAGAAAACGGAGGTGCAGAACTCATGGACCTCTCATATGTGGAGAGCTAGAAACCTCGCTCTTTAAATCATGAGCGGTTGCAGAAACGCAACCGTTGTCAAAAGATGAACCTCTTCGCCCTTGAGTGCCCCACGCCCAGTGCCAAGAAATACTGAGCGGAAAGATCAACCTCCTGCTAGGAACAGCGGAGGACGCGGATCTGATGCTTTTGCGAAATCGTAACGGCGAGGCGGATCGTCAAAATTCACAGGGGTCAGTAGGTGCGGAGCGCCCTACTGATTCAGCAACGTCAAAAGAATTTGCAGGTCTTTTGACCAAAGTCGCTCCTCACACACAACATTGTGCGTACTTGCCCCAGGTGCTGGGATTAACCTCATCGCTTGAATATAATAGTGGCAAATAAATTGCCACTAAAGGCCCTAGTCGATTGTGAAGCATCGAACAATTCGTTCGACGCTAATTGCTAGAAGATCGCAGATACTAATTTACTGAGCGCGAAACTCCTTAAGCAATGACGACACTGTCTAGCAACAAAAATCTGTGACAGTAAAGAAACGTGTAGTTGGTATCTTATTCACGTCAAAGGGTAAAACGTACGATGATGATTCATCGCACTGGATTTGGATGGCAACATATTTATGCTATTTTTGCATTAACATGGCTCAGAAAGTACGAGCTATGCATAAACTAACAGCATCAAGCCTTGACGATGCCAGCCTCTATTTTATCAAAGAATTAATTGATAAAAGTTTTGAAGCGTCCCCACAAGCGTATGGATGTCCCTCGAGTGAGTGCAATGGACTCACTTGTCGTTCGGTCGTTTGCACGACTGCACAAGACCTCAGTGTGACAACCTACCACACTCTGGAGTTAGATACCGACGGCTGTGCATAAGCGCAAACAGCGTCGTGGTTCGACCACACGAATAAATTAGTTGGTACAAAACAAGGATGCTTGCTTGGAAAGCAAGATCCCAAAAATGATATGCCTGTCTATAAAAGGCAGGCGAAAGTCCTAGATCGACTGGAGGTTCGATCGTAGAGAATCTCGCTGTGGTAGCGCAACCACAGCTCGAGGCAGTTGGGTAGGTTACTCCCCAAATAAAACTGGAGGGAATCAGTCCCAAAAATTCTGCGGAAAAACGTCCCCAGAAACCTGTGGTCAAAGGTCCCAGGTACCTTTGGAAAAAGTTGCAAAGAGGAAATTGAGACGTTAAATGTCTTAGTAAACAACGGATCAAGTGTAGGCGGTTATACACTTGATTTGATAGCACCTCCGAAATTAACTTCGGAGTACTCAATTGCCAACGCTTGAACCGAGCGTTTCTTGCGTGATCTGCGTTGTGGCAAAATCAAGCAGATCTGCGTACTTGTCACAGATGACAACTACGTGGCCGATATTCAGTCGGCAATATTAATTCATGAGAACGAACGGGCTCTCAGCAGATCATCGATGGACGAAAGTGTCCTCGATGAAAAGACTCGGATGGAACGTCGTACGTCCCAATCCTGGGTGTCTTTAGAGACAAATCTTTTATCGAAAGATTTGATTGAACTTAAGGATGTATTTTTTGAGTCCATAGCGTGCGAGTTGCTTAAGGATGAAGGCACTCGACACAAAATCGACCTGGTTCCAAGCTTAAAATGCCGTGTTATGTTACAGTGGCCACTGCCTCGTGAACAAGTATTAGCGATCGACAATTCTCTGCCGATCGCTCAGCAGCGGGCCATATGAGGGAGCCAGCCTTTCCGCATAGCTCTTCGACTTTCGGTGTGCGTAAAGCAACAGAAGGATAGCGGATAGTGCATGCATCCAATAAACAGAACGCTGCAACTTAACCGGCTCGAAAGCCGATACCACGAAAAGACGTAATCATGGATGGTATGTCAAAGAGTACTATCATTTTGTCAATCGATCTGATGGATGGATTCTATCAGATCCTTATGCGTGAGCAGTAAATTTTGCTCACAGCAGCAATTACCCCAAGCGGAATGCAATGGGAGTGGCTAGTCATGCCACAGGGACTTGTAATGCCCCTGTGACATTTAACAGATGTGTAATCAATCTGTTGAGAACGGTGCGAATTCCGTACCGAGTTCTTTTGATGATGTCTTCGTTCATAGCAGAGCCATGCCTGGAAAGCCGGACGTTGCAGCATATCGTGCCACGTCCGAAAGGTTCTTGCACTTTTGCGTAAGCACTAGTTGTTGGAAATCTCAAGAAGCGTATATTCGCTGCTAGCGAAATACCAATTCTTGGTTGCATCATGGGTAACACGGTGTACGCCCTGATCCAGAAACTATCAAGGCGGTCATCGACTGGCAAGTGCTAGTCGATGTAAAGGACTTTAAAAGCTCCTCGGCTTAGTGATGTTTTTACATAAGTGCTTCCGCAATTATACCGAAATGACAGTACATATTCTTCTTTGTTGAAGAAAAAAGACAAGAAATCGTCATGATCGTATAAAGGCCACACCTCTCGCAAGGAATGGCGAGATGGTTGTCTTTCTTCAAAGAGTAAAGCTTTTCCGTGGAAATATAGACAAGAACAATTTAATTTCGTTGCTGGTGCCCTTTCTCGCCGGCCCGATTTTTAGCCGGCTGCGCAAAACAACAGTGACGATAAGTTCGCTGCTGAAACAATAAATGTTCCGTCGTCAAAGTTAATTGACGACGTTAGAAGATCCTATCAAGAAGGTTAGGCTCCTAAAGGGTTAGTTGGTTACCTTAAAAATCCATCACAACTATCTTTGGAAGGATTGTCGAAATTGTATTGATCCTCAACGGACCGATACACAACACGCAATGAGTAACTGTATTACACAGCCATTGCTGGCGATGCACCTCGTGTCGTCATCTCCACCCATAATGATTTGCGATTACGTATCACGTATGAGGTCAGGATGCACCAATAAGTGGGCATCGTGGGCGTGAAAAGGCTTATCTCACGATAAGTCGCGACTTCTATTGCCACGCAAGAATGGATTCTTATACTTGCATGCTAAGTTTGTCAACGGGTGGAGCCAGTGCTTCGTGCTTCATCACGTGCTTCGTTACAACCTCTGCCTGTACCGGCAGACTGCTGGCAGTCCGTGTCTACGGACTTCATCTTCGAATTCCTGACGACGATCACAAGGGTAATTGGTATCCTTGTTTTTGTTGATTGTTTGAGCAAGATGGTACATCTTGCTGCGGTACTCGGAATTAATCACAGCCAAATGCTGTGCTCATGTCTTTGTCGATACGATATTCGACTCCATGGGTCAACTGTGTCCATTAGAGAACGAGCTCTCCTCGAGCCCGTAAAAGGATTGGAGGTCTCAATCCCTTCGCGCATCTGATATGACATGTGCCTGCTCCAATGAGGGTCTTTAAGGGAGTAAGGGGCACCCGCATTTCCTTAACAGCATGGACATGAGTCCACTCACGAGAGGCAAGGTAACTTTGCCTTTGTAGACAATCGATGCAGCTTGTAGCGTGCACCGACTACGGTCCCTTTTTCAAACCGGTTACGGAAAGCATCCAATTTGTCAAGCCATGCCTCACGGCCTATGCTTTGCACATTCTGTACAATGCATCCCAGCCTTGGAACAAAGGTATAACATCCTTTGCTCGCTTACAAGTGTACCGCCGATGCTGGAAAAGAGCATCGACGAAGAATTCCGTTTCGACCTCACCAGGATTGTGAAGTCTGGATGAGTTGAATACGGGAATTTGGTACTGATCGTTGCTCATACCTAGACCAACGAGTTAAGTTGTCCTTAGAGGGCAACCAGGGCTTCTTTCGGGGGTGAACCGCAAAACATTTCGGCCCCTCTCCCGTTGCTTCATGTTATAGTTAGCTCTACCTTATTCTGAGAGTGTTCTTAGAATCACTACATCCATTGTAATGCATTCTATCACCACCAGTAGCATACTTGCCAAAGTAATCCTTACGATCACTTCGTTCCTGGTGATGCATACTGACATTACCAGAGTTATTAATCGTCCATAGAGTCATCACAAGACGATTCCGCACCATAAGTGTCTGAAGAGGTTTCAAACAACATCGTCATCTTCTCTTTGGTTCTCACGTTAAAACCCGTGGATTTAACGGATGTGGCCCTGGATGATCCGAAGGCATTAACACATCCACCGAGTCGGGCGATGACGCCGACTCGGCCAAGTCGCTAAAATGGGAGTAGCAGTGACTTACGCCAGTCACCTTGAATTTAAAGTAGGAGGTGACTTATTTCCCATAGTAGACGCATTAGCGTCTGCTGAAACATTTGAATCGCTAACAGCTTCACTGAGCCGTGCGGCTGTCAGCTTTGCGGCCTCATAGGCGACGCGCACGGGTTTCGAAACCATGCGTTATCGAATGTTTTACGTAAATAAGTGCAAAATTACAAAGAGAGACATAATAGTACTCTCTGTCATATTTCATCAGTCATTGTTTCTTAAGAGGGGGTGAAGTAACGGAGTGTCCCGTTACATAAATATAATTTCTAATAAGGAATAATAAATACTATTTCCTATAAGAGAAATAATAAATATTATTTACTATGAAAGGAATAAATAAAGCAGTACAAAATTATATTATATTAAATTTTATTAATTTTGACTTCATCGATCTAATATTACCAAATTTGGTAATATTGACCCAATAAGACATGAGTTCTATTGATTGGTTAATAGAACTTTAAGCCGAATTTGCCAATCGTTTCAAGACACGATTATATTAGGCGTCGCGAGGAGGTGCATCGCATTGTCAAATTTACAAGTATTAAAGCCAAAATATAGAATATCGTTCTGAAAGAACTTGACTTTTCAATACAGTTTTATTCTTTCCGATTTTAAGCCGTAGAATGTATGGTCCTATTATTAGAATTGATGAGTTTTTTTTTAATGTAGCTATCACAAAGACGCTAAATTCATTTATTGAGAAAGTGTTCTTTGAGCATTTCATGTAGCGACCGAGCATGCCCTCATTTATGTGCTTCTTAGCATTATGACAAATTTACATCTATGGCTTCGCCTACGCAGTCGAAACCAGCATCAAGCCTAGCTTTACCTGTGACCTCGCGCTTGCTACCAGCTTACAAATTTAATGATATTAAATAAAAGTAGAAGTGTCACTTGTAGTTAGTTACCTGCTACGTAGGTCACGTATCTTCGCAACAAATTATCTTCGCCTGGAGTTCTTTGCACAATCCGAGGACAGAAACGCTTTCACAGCGATCGTTTTCAATACTCCTCCTCGGATGACGCGTATTAATTAACTCATTTACAATAATCACACGCTTTTTTGCGTTTTTATTTATTTAAACTAAACAGTCCTTGCTGTTCCGCTACTCTGGGCGCCGGTAGTGTTTTCGTTAGCAGGTCCACCTTCATGAGCTTGGACTTCACGTAATTAGGTTTCAGTATACTATTTTTGCATAATCGCATATGAATTACATGCGTGTTTTGTGCTCGACATGCTTCATTCACACTCCAACTGCTTGATTGTCCATCAGCATGCTCATTAGATCCTTTACAGGAAGACTAATATATTTTAGCATGTCTCGCGAACCCAGCAGCCCCCGTCCTACATGCGACGCTGAGGTAAATTCTGCCTCCGGGATACTCAAGTTTTTTTGCAGTTTCACTCCACAATTACTACGTTTACGGTAAGTCCCCGCTAGTTATCGACTTTGGATATGACTTGTTTGCCGCAATGTCCGAATCACCCTAGCTTGCAAGCTTCATTTTATTACTATCTGTGCCAATACTCATTTAAAGTTTTGTGTATTTTGTTGTCTTCAGATACCGGCAACGCGCTTCGCCAACAATCAGTCGCTGACGCTGGGCTGTTGCGTCCACCTTGTTGCCTTGTAGACAGCAAAACTGGTGTCAGGTATCGAACAGCGGGCAATCCAGAGGAGATTCCTAACTAGTGACTGAAAGTCTCGTAAAGTTGGCTCGCCAATTTTGCCCCTTTTGTTTCAAATACACTGGATCTGGTTCGTTGTCGTTAGTCTCTTCACCAATTGGCACCTTCACGCTATTGCTTGCATTAGGCCATTTTTGGCACAGCATATCCACTATTGGTGCGGTTTGATCAATCGTGTAGGTCATTAATCAAATTAACTTGCATGACCAAAAAGTTGTTGACTTCGCCCAAGTCCTTGATAGACAAAACACTCATTACTTAAAGAAACTTCCACCTTGGTCTGGCTAGAAGCTGTGACCAACAAATCATCCACATACACACCGAATCGCCATGATCGAAATTAAAATACAGACACGCATCTGACAAGCAGCGAGTGAATTCCTTCTCCTCCAATTACATGCTCAGATTCACTCCAAATACAATCTGCTTGTTTACATCCGTAAAGAGACCTTTTAAGCCGTAATGCTAGCTTTTCGCTTTCTAAACACCAAATTGATTTAGCATCACGCTTGAGACAATCATACCCTGAGGAATGGCGATAAAAATCTTCATTTTTTTGTCTGCATTCAGGTATTAGGAGTGTCGCCATGTCTGGCTGGCACCCCCAACGCAGTATGATCTTCACCGTACTTAATTCCGTCACCGCAGCAAATGTCAAACCATAGTCAACGCCAAAGACGTGCTCGTTACCGCAGGCGACGAGCCTAGCCTTAAGATGCTTAATCATATCGTCTGCATCCCGCCTTGTTTAAACACTTATTTAGTGTGCAGCACGTGTCTTCCTGGTGGCGTGAGTTCTAATACCCACACATTATTCTCTTCCAAAGCTTGCGTTCTTCATCCATAGCAATTAATCGTTTATCTTGATCCGCACTTTCCATGTCCTGACCGTAATTGCTTGGGTCTCTCTTGCGGATGCTGGTCACCACATCCGTAATCTCCATCAATTTCTGCTCATCGTTGACGTCGCGTCTTTTTGATTTTGTCCGCTGACCTTACCACGTGAGCATCTCGCGTCTAGCTACTTTCTAGTGTGTTGTTTGCGCCTCTAACGTGACCAGTAGCTTGTGACGTCAGTTTTGCGCTAATCTTTCGCGAAATCCTTTAAAATTTTCTTGCAAATGTGCTCGACGCAGTTGGTCATTCTGCTCCTAACTGAGCTTCTCAATTTCTTCAACCGTGTTGAGTCATCACCACAATCTTGTCACCAGGTATATACACCCGATATCCCTTAATCTTGTCACTTTACCTATAAGAAGGCCTTATTTACCGCGCGCGCCCAAAAACTTGTTCTTAGCGTCCTGGTGCACACCCAAAAATATCAATGTCGCTCAAGGTAGGTATATACCTTGTTCGTCAACATCTGCAAAGGTGACCAGCGTCCGGAATTTGCTGAAAAGAGCTTGATTGGATTCAGCTCAAGCAATTTTCCACCCTGGATAAGATTTATTTTCAAACGGTGGGTATACGTGGATGGCGTAAGTCGTTCACGACAACTTTGTAGAAGTATGCACTGAATTGTTTATTGCAAATTCTACCATCGGCAAGAACTCGCTCCAACTCGTAAAATAGTGGACGTATCCGCGAAGTATCGCTTTGTTCATACGATTTGCACGTTCTGTCTGACCATCTGTTTCAAGATGGTCAGACGTTGACATTTCAATTATCTTCCAAGTGATTTTAGTACATTCCCAAAACTCCGCCGTGAATCTGGGGTCTCGACCTGAAACCAGCTCACAAAATAAATCATGGAGTCGAATTATCCTGCCAACATAGACACGAGCAAAGCCTTTGGCAGGGATCGAGTCCGGGCTGCAGCAAGATGTACCATCTTGCTGAAACGATCAACAAACCCAAAAAATCCCATTATTCTCGTGATCGTCTTCGAGAAATCCGAAGACGAAGTTCATACTGCCGAAACAGGCATAGGTTGTGACGGAGCACGGGATCAAGCACTGGACTTCACTTGTTGACAACCTACGCAAGCACATATGTACTTGCGGAAGAACTCATAATGGCGTGGCCTGTAAAAGTTGTGACTTATCGTGAGATTGGTCATCTCACGTCCACGATGCCCACTTATTGGTGCATCGTCGCACTCATACGCGGTGCGTAAACGCAAACCATTATGGGTGGGGATGACGACACGAGGTGTGTCGCCAGGCAATAGCTGTGTAATACAGTAACCCGTTGCGTGTTGTGTATCGATCTGTTAAATATCGATACGATTTCGACAGTCCTTTTAAGGAATTGTTAGGATGGTTTTTTAAGTAATCCATCAACATTTTAAGAGCCTTATCTTCTTGAGAGGCTCTTCCAGCGTCGTCAAGTAATGTTAATAACGTAAAACTTATTGTTGCAGCAGTGGGATTTTCCTCACTGATGATTCGCAGCCGGCTCAAAATCGGGCCGGCGCGAAAGGGCATCAGCGACGACGTTAAGTCGTCCTAATTAATAGTCCACGGAGAAGATCTACTCCGCGAAGAAATACAATCATCTTGCTATTCTTTGCGAGAGGTGTGGACTGCTTACGGTCGTGTGTAAAAACGCACGGTCCGAATAAAAAAAGGTCTATCTTTCAAGAGATAGACCCTTAACTTAGCCAGTGCATATATCATGGCAAAGAGTTACTTGCATGCACTGGGTATTTCCGTTCAGCTGATTGAAGCAGACGCGATTGATAACAGACGGCGCAGAGCGCGTCGTCTGTGTTATATCGTATTATCGCACAGCCGATTGCAAAATCGCTGGCGTCACAAACCATATGTCTATCTAGATCAGCAGTCGCCAGGATTGGCGATTGCATCAAGCTTTGCTTGATACTCTTGATGGAACGCTGACAATCAGCGTTTTATGACCACTTTACATTTTCTTCAGCAAAGAAGAAATATGAACTGTCATTCCGGCATAATTGCGTGAGTACTTGTGCAAGTACGCCGCTAAACCGAGGAACTTTCGAAAGTCCCTTCAAATTAATGGCACATGCCAATCGGTGATCGCCTTAATCTTTTCCGGATCAGGGCGTACATCGTCTTTACCAACGAAGCACCCAAGAAAGTGGTAGTTCTCTTGCAGTGAATATACACTTCTTGAGATTTGCATGTGCTTGCGCCTAAGCGTAAGAACCTTTCGGACGTGGTACGATGTACGTAAACATCCGACTTTCCATTCATAGCTCTGCTATGAACGAAGACGTCATCAAAAATAATTCGATGCGAAATCCCGCACCGATCTCAATAACATCTGTTAAGTCTCGTAGGGGCATTACTAAGTCCCTGTGGAATAACTAGCCACTCCCATATCATTCCGCTTGGGGTACTTGCTGCTGTAAGCAGGAAGTTCTGGTCACGCATAAGGATCAGATAGAATCCATCCATCAATCCGTTGACGAAAAAATAGTACTCTTTGACATACCAACAATGATTACGTCTTTTCGTGGTATCGGCGTTTGAGCCGGTATCGTTGCAGCGTTCATTTATTGAGCGCATGCACAATCCGCCACCCTTCTGCTGCTTGACGCACACAGACGGTCGGAGAGCTATATGAAGAGATTGGCTATCTCACTAACCCGCTGCTAAGCGATCGGCTTAGAATTTAACGATAGCTAATATTTGTCACGAGGCAATGGCCACTGCTTCATGACAAGTAGTTCGAACCTGGAATTAGGCCGATTTCGTATCGAGTGCCTTCATCCTTAGGTAGCTCAAACGGTACGGGTTCATGGAATTTATCCTTGAATTCGATCAAATCCTTGTATTAAATATTTGTCTTCAAAGACTCCCAGGATTGGAACGTGGAACGTTCATTCCAAGTCTTCATAAATAAGACACTTTCGTCCATCGATGAGCTGCTTGCCAACCGAATATCGGCCACGTTGTTGTCATCAGTGACAAGTTTGCAGATTTGCTTGACTTTGCCACTACGCAGATCGCACAAAAACCGTTTCGATTCTACCGTTGGCAATTGAGTTATCATCGAAGTTAACCTCGGAGGCGCTATCTGATCAAGAGTTTAAGTGCCTGCACTTGAATCGTTTTTTGTTAAGACATACAATGTGTCAATTTCCTCTTTAAAGTTTTTTCGAAGGTACTTGGGAACCTTTGACCACAGGTTTCTGGGGACTTATTCTTGCAGATTCTTGGCAACTTATTCCCTCAAGTTTCAATGGGGGTATCTTTCCCAACTGTCTCTTGCTGTGGTTGCGCAACCACAGCGAGATCCTCTACGATCGATTCTCCAGTCGATCTAGGACTTTCGGACTGTCTGCTACAGACAGGCGTTAGATATGTTTTGGATTTGCTTTTCAAGTAAGCATCCTTGTTTCGTCCCACTCAACTTATTCGAGTGGTCGAACTTCGACGCTGCCTGTGCTTGAGGGGAGCCGTCGGTAACTATGGCCACGTCACAATGGGGGACCTTCGACGCTGCCTCTGTTGCGCACAGACTTCGGGGACTAACTCCACACTGTGCTGGGTATTCACACTGAGGGTTTGTGCAGTCGCGCAGACGACCAAACCACAAATGAGGCCATCGCAGTCACTCGTAGGACATCGTCACGGCTTGATACTACTACTTTAAGCATGGCTTGTACTTTCCGAGCAATTGTATCTCAAGGATGACAGCAAATTTGTCATGTATTTTGTCATCCAATTAACTCTTTATCGTCTATTAAATTTTAAATACACATTTCTTGACTGTTACAGATGCGCCTGTTTCTAGGCGTTCTGTCATCCTCGTTAGAGGGAAATCGTGCTCAATTAGGGTTTGATTGTGACCCATTGCGTTCGACAACTATGAACTTGGGTTGCTTCAGAGTCCGCGTCAGTACGGCAGTTTTTTGGTGAGGTTAACATAAGAACCTGGAGCAATTATACACGATGTTGTGTGTGAGGTGCAATTTTTATCAAAAGGCCTGCAAATTCTTTTAGTGCTGCTGAAGCAGTAGGACGCTCCGCTCTACTGATCCCAACCGGTTTTTGACGATCACCTCGCCGTCGCGATTTCACAACAGCGTTGCATCCGCGTCCTCCGCTGTTCCTAGCGAGAGATCGATCGTTTCGCTCAGTTTTTCTAGCACTGGGCATGGGGTACTACACTCATTGACGTAGTGACCGTTCATTTGACAACGGTTGTATTTTTTGCAATCGATTATGACTTAAAAAGCGAGGTTTTTCGCTCTCTACATACGAGATGCCCATTGGTTCGGAACCTCCGTTTTCTTGTCGTCTCGAAGGACGATATGCTCCATAGTCGACGAAAGACTGTTTCAGGCTGAATTCCTCCTGTTCCGCTATAGAGATCGCTTAGTCATGCGTCTATGGTGAATAGTGTGGCCCACGTTTTTGGGTATAAACCGTACGACTTGAAGTTAAAGCCAGTAGAAAATTAATTGTATCTATTGGCGCGTTGGGTGAAGGCTGTCACAACTATCAGTACGTTTGTATTGATTATATGGATGAACTTGTCTCATTATTTGATCGTTTTTTGGAAATGTAGCCACAAATTCCCGTCAGACNAAGGTACTTGGGAACCTTTGACCACAGGTTTCTGGGGACTTATTCTTGCAGATTCTTGGGAACTTATTCCCTCAAGTTTCAATGGGGATATCTTTCCCAACTGTCTCTTGCTGTGGTTGCGCAACCACAGCGAGATCCTTTACGATCGATTCTCTAGTCGATCTAGGACTTTCGCACTGTCTGCTACAGACAGGCGTTAGATATCTCTTGGATGTTGCTTTTCAAGTAAGCATCCTTGCTTCGTCCCACTCAACTTATTGGAGTGGTCGAACTTCGACGCTGCCTGTGCTTGAGAGGAGCTGTCGGCAACTATGGCCACGTCACAATGGGGGACCTTTGACGCTCCCTCTGTTGCGCACAGCCTTCGGGGACTATTTCCACACTGTGCTGGGTATTAACACTGAGGATTTGTGCAGTCGTGCAGACGACCAAACCACAAGTGAGGCCATCGCAGTCACTCGTAGGATATCGTCACGGCTTGATACTACTACTTTATGCATGGCTTGTACTTTCCGAGCAATTGTATCCCAAGGATGACAGCAAATTTGTCATGTAATTTGTCATCCAATTAACTCTTTATCGTCGATTGGATTTTAAATACACATTTCTTGACTGTTACAGATTCGCCTATTTCTAGGCGCACTGTCATCCTCGTTAGAGGGAAATCGTGCTCAATTAGGGTTTGATTGTGACCCATTCGTTCGACAACTATGAACTTGGGGTTGCTTTAGAGTCCGCCTCAGTACGGCAGTTTTTTTCTGGTGAGGTTAACATCAGAACCTGGAGCAATTATACACGATGTTGTGTGTGAGGTGCAATTTTTGTCAAAAGGCCTGCAAATTCTTTTAGTGATGCTGAATCAGTAGGGCGCTCCGCTCTACTGACCCCAACCGGTTTTTGACGATCACCTCGCCGTCGCGATTTCACAACAGCGTTGCATCCGCGTCCTCCGCTGTTCCTAGCGAGAGATCGATCGTTTCGCTCAGTTTTTCTAGGCACTGGGCATGGGGTACTACACTCATTGACGTAGTGACCGTTCTTTTCGACAACGATTGTATTTCTCGCAATCGTTTGTGACTTCAAGAGCTTTTTCGCTCTCCACATACGAGATGCCCATTGGTTCGGAACCTCCGATATCTTGTCGTCTCGGAGGACGATATGCTCCGTAGTAGACGAAAGACTGTTTCAGGCTGAATTTTTCCTGTTCCGCTATAGCGATCGCTTAGTCTAGCGTCTATGGTGAATAGTGTGGCCCACGTTTCTGGGTACAAACCGTACGACTTGAAGTTAAAGCCAGTAGAAAATTTAATTGTAGCTATTGGCGCGTTGGGTGAAGGCTATCACAACTATCAGTACGTTTGTATTGATTATATGGATGTACTTGTCTCATTATTTGGTCGTTTTTTGGAAATGTAGCCACAAATTCCCGTCAGACAATGCAACAAGTGAGTGGGGGATTACGTGGCGGCTCAAATGTTTGCCTAGCCGGGTCTTACAGGCCTCATACGACCCAAAGACCGATGGATAGTGAAGCTTGAGCCATTAGGCTCAAGATTTGGCACGTCCGGCTAAGTTGGAAACGCCAAATTTCACTCTCGTCGCATCACTATCGATGCGGCGAGCTTCAATTCCGTCGTCTAAATCGACGAGCCATCTCAAAAGGGGGGCGTCTATGACTGCCATAAGCTTAGAGATTTCTATCTGCAAGCTTTCGGTCGACGTGGAGATGTCATGATGCTAGCAGCATGTAAATACTGCTGTCTCAACAGTTTTAACTGTTGAGCACCCTGTTCTCTCAACACCTCCGCGTGTTAAGAGCCTTGCTGGTTAAGCAAGGCTGCTATTTTTGGATTCCGTGGAGCTCATGATGTATGAATTCGGCTATAGCCGCATTGCTCGTCTCTTTGTAGAGCCAATAACATCGCGCTGACGGCTGGATCGTCTACGACCGAAATCATGCGTCCGATCGCTGTTCACTAAAGGTCATTCATATGAGCGAACCTTTCAATCGTTGCGTGATAGCCTTCTTGAGGGGTTTGAAAGCTCTTTTCTTCATAAATCAGCTTGTCCATGTTGGATGGAAAGTGCTGGGTCGTTGATCGGACTACAAAGTGCTACCAGGTGTAACGGGGCACCCTTTGAAAGTGCTAAAATAGTACTAGTCAACCTACACTGATTAGAGTGAAGGTGGGGCGCCTCGACTGCTTCACGTACACGACGTGCAGAGGGAAATTCTAAGTAGCTAGGAAGTCATAGCTACCAAACGTTTATTCTAAGGCTTTAGAAGAGACAGAAGAGAGCTGTATTATTTATTAAATTCCTACGTAACAATCTTCTATCTACTACTGACTTTATTAAATTAATAACTAACTATGCATGGCGCCTACTTGCGTATCGCTCAATCGTTTCTTGTGACAATTGGCGGGGTTAATATAATCTTAAATCAACCAATCAATAGAACAGATGTCTTATGGCGTCAATATCCGAATTTAATAAGATTGAAACTATTAAGTCAAATTTATTAGTAAAGATAATAAAGTAGTATTTCTACATTTATATCCTCTTATAGTGATATTATTATTATTTCTCGTATAAGAATAATATTCATGTAACTGAAAAATCCGTTACACAATTCTCCATTTACTGTTCTACTTTTTGACACGAATTGTCTGTGTCGAATGGGGAGATTTACTTTCTAGCCCTACCGCGTAAGTCGCACTGAAGAAAATCGTCAGTGACATCACGCTGCTCTTTTCTTAAAGGCCACTGTCGTGCCACGCAGTAGTTGGTTCCTAGACCAGGTCGATTTTATGACGCACACCTTTAACGCGAGAAAAATAGACAGCGAATTACGGCACACTACGTCTTAGACTTCCTAAACCAAAGGAAATTATGTATCTGAAGGATCTTTAGGAAGCGACAATCCACTACGTGCACTAAAAGCCACCTTTGTGTCCCAAGGATGGCTTTATTGAGAAGCGATGATGCGTTCAGCTTAGTATCTGGTGGAATTGACCCCCATCTCAGATGAGTCGTCAGTCTTTAAAGCCTGACCGAACTAGTCCATTGACAATTCGTCGAGCTCTAAAAGAGCAAAAAACGATGAGATATCTTCACGGCTATCATCATCCTCAACGTGATATTGACTTGTGGATTTGGCTGTTCGCTAGTATCGCTCTGCGACCTTACAGACGCTTCGCACCTCGCAGTACTTGACTTTTGCTCTGTTGTGTCGATGTATGTCCAAGAGTTGTGGACTCTTATCGCTGCTATGCAGTTTGACCCATTACCAGATGTAACGGGTGTATCGTTACATGAAATTAACACTCAAAGGCTAATAATTAATATTTTATTTACAAGGCAGCTAATACTTCTAGAATATTACTTTGCATAGTAATATTCGGAAAGCTTATCCATTGGTAAATATCGATTATTATATCTACTTGCTCCGCGGTCCAGTCAGCGCTCGACGCGCGCAAAGAGGGAGACAGATAAGACTTTTATTACATATTTAGTAAAAGTATATAATCAAGTTAGTATAAAAAGATAGAAAACAGAAGAGCTTTATCATATTAAATACAGTTATCTTTTATCCCTCTTTCAAGCAAGTGTTTGTGTTAAAGAGAGTCTTCCTCTGCACGTAGTAGTGTGCGTGAAGAGATGTGAGACACCACTCGCACTGAGGCAGTGCGAAGTGGACTGTACTGAAGCTCTACAAGTCGGCATTGCCTCGTTACACCAGAGGCTGCTGTAATTACCATCTTGCAGAAGGTCTTATTGCGGGTGGGGTTAAGCGGTAGCTTTCCGGGTCCACTCTGCGACTTTTGAAACGGCCGTTGACATTGAATGCTTAAATGAGTTCAACTTTACTTATTATCCATATTGATTGGGAGTTTAAATGCTCTTATCTATTTTAATCACGATTATTTTTCTTTACTGACATGTGACCTGTAAATCAAATTCAGATTTTATGCTTTTAAGGCTAACTAACGGTTTTTGAAAGTGTAGCGGAGCTACCTCGCTCCTAAAGTCAGAGGAAGACTTTCAGACTAAGAGAGTCACTTAGTTCTATTGAACTAATGGTTTTAACAACTCATACAAGCTATCAAAGCTTAAGGAATTCCAGTTCAAGGGATTCAGGGTTCGTAGAACCAAGTGGCAACTAGTGCCCAAGAGGATATACCTTAGAAAGGCTTCTATCTCTCACAGATCAATGCGCAAACCTTAGGAAGGCACTAAGCGCTTAAGATTAAAAGAAGAACTGAACTTTATTTAATTATTCAAATCTAAAACCTTACCCTAGCTAATTAAAAACATAGATTTTGGCCGCCAGATTTATGTCTGGCGGCGACCCATTTATTACCCATAATAAATGGGATTTAAGTAATTAACTATATCAAAATTAGATAAAAGGGTATTTTACCCATAAAGTAAATGTACCACAATAACGGTTCTCCAACCGATGTGTGCCGGTTCCTAAACAGTTTTTCTCTTTCTGTAATGGCCATCTTTCGGCATTTTATCAACAATAAAAATCCAGTAGTTTCGGAATACAGTAGTCAGCGAATACCTCTATTGCCTTGATATTGCCATTTCAATGATTACCTAGTCTGACGGCACAATGCCACTTCTTGGAATGAGTTTTTTATTTTGTAGCAATGTATAACAAGAGCAATTGGTATTAAATTGCATCACAGCAATCGACATATTTAATTTGGAGTAGTAACAAGGGGTACGCAGCAATCTTTTACGAAGAACCGAATTTCTCAACGAAACGACTATAGAAACACCTAGTTACGTAGCTGACGGCACATTGGCACGTCACACTGTTGTGCTTGGCAGTGTAGCGCGTGGTACGCAAAAAGTTCAACGACAGCAGTTGCGACGGGGTACATAAGCCACCGCTCGTTGTGCGAGGCCCAGCACGCCGCTCGGAGAAATCGCTTCATGTGTGAGCAGAGGTCATTAAATTGCTGGTCGGGGCATTGCGAGTGGTCGCAGCTGCACGCATGAACAAGAAGCGCGTTTAAACGCTCCATCGATTTGCCTTCACTTGCCGCCTCAAATGCCGCCGAGACCTAAATATTGATGAGCATGTAAACTACGTATGTACAGTGAGGATTGCCAACTGCTACCTCGTGGTCTGTTGCTTCTTCATCTTTGTTCGCTTGCAAGTCATTGCTCCTTTCCTGCTTGATTCTGATGTCAGACATGGCTAACTGACTCATTAGATGCCAAAATTATATTACTGAGGTATATTTGCGCGATATACAATTATAGAGGTTAATTACTTTTGTAAGAGTATTAAAGTATTTGCTGATCGTAAAAAGTGGGTTACGTCTGCTAAATACAAAAGAAGACAGCTACAACACGCGGTCACTTATTCGCATCGTAAACGTAAGTTGCAATGGCACCATCAACTTCTGCGTCAACTCTTGACTCGGATGAGCTGTCACTGAGCTGTCTCAGCGCTATGATCTCGTCGCTTTGGATGTCAGCTTGCGAGTTTTGGCATAATATAACCCGACAGCGGCTCGTTTTTTTTCTAAAACAGCACGTACCCATTTTGGATTGGTTACCCTCATACAATATTCAAGAAGATTTGCAATTTGATGTCGTATCAGGTATTACAGTCGGTTTGATGCTTGTACCTCAGGAGGTATCTCTAAGCGCCATTATGGGGGTACCTCCCATTTACGGCCTCTACACAGCAGCAGTTGTGCCTATGATCTACTCCCTCTTTGGTACGTCGCGGGTTTTATCTGTAGCCAATGGGGCAGAAGTTAGTCTTTTGGTAGGATCTGCCATTAAAAAGGTTGAAAGTGAAGAAGAGCGTATTGCGACGGGCATTCTATTGAGTTTCTTAAGTGGAGTTATACTTCTTTTTATGGGTATGTTTCGACTTGGGGTGATAGCTGATTTCTTTTCGAGACCAGTAATGGGTGGTTTTCTTTCGGCGGGTGGTGTCCTCATAATGCTATCACAAGTGGCAAGTTGGTTGGGACTTGAAGTCAAAAGTCGAGATTTACCAGTATTAACAGTGTTGGATTTGTTTCAACATTTTCCAGAGCTCAATGGGTTAAGTTTTGCTGTTGGACTCGTCTCTATCACTGTGCTTGTGAGTATGCATGAATTAAAGAGACGAGTGGTGAAAGAATTAGCTCGAGTTGAAAATGAGTTTGAAGACCAATTTGCTATTGAGACGTCAAGAGCATTGACTCAATTGTCGATAAGCATGGAGCCATCGAGTGACGATCAGGTAAAAGCGAGTGACGACGACGAGGATCAAGAGGCCAAGGTTGTTTGTCAAGCAGCTGCAAACACTGAAATTACTGTCGAATCTGAAGGCATTTTAAAGCCCTTAAAACGACAAGCAAGAAAAAAAGAAAAACAAATGGATACAAATGCAATCAGTCGTTCGGTGTCGCCGCGTGGAACGAGGTGGGCAAACTTGCCGGCAGTTTTTACGACCGGTGCACTTCAACGTCGCGACTACGTTTTGTCTTCACCTTGGGGATCCTTGTCGCGCAAAAGCCAAGAACCTAGCTCGAATGAGGCCGATTTGGCACGGTCATGTCGTCAGAAAGATCTAGCTGCAATTACGCGGAACAACTTGCACGGCCGCATGGATGACGAGGGTGTGGGTTTTTCACTCTCGGACGAAGATTTTATCACAATTGAAAGGCCTCTTGATTTTGGTACTCGACAAGACACCGCAACAGATACGGGAATGTTTGAAACGCAGAATATCGCTTCTGATACTGCAGTAGCCAGCATGAAATCTTCAATGTCAAATGGAGAAATTCTTGACACGAAGACTCAGCAAGCGAAAGCAAAGACCGAATTGAAGCGACGGGTGCAAGAGCTTGTGTCTCCGACGAAATCCGATACTGAATCCGAATTGGCAGATCCGTCAAGTGCTTTAACTGGACGCATGTTGGCCGCATCGTCCCTGTCAATTCGTCTTCTTCGTTCAAAGATGGCGGTTCTAGTTTCATTGCGACTATTGTGCGACCTTGGTGCGTTTATGGTGTGTTTACTTGGTGGTATCGTAGGCTATTTAGCTCCAACAGGGTCATTGAATCTAGCTGGAGACATTCCTGGTGGATACCCAGCACTCAAGCGACCGTGGTATGGATTAAGCGACGATCTGATCGATGCCGATAGTCTATACCATTTGTTTATTGATACACTCTCAATCGCAATCATCTCGTACATGTGCAGTATTGCAATGGCTAAGCGTCTTGCTATCAAAGAAGGATATCGGATACGACCCAATCAAGAATTGATTGCTCTTGGATTTTCCAACCTCATTGGATCGTTTTTTCAAGGAATGCCATCGACGGGTGGACTTTCACGCACAGCTGTGAATATGCAAAATGCACGTACGCAACTTGCAAGCGTGATTACAGTACTCGTTGTAGTGTTTGTGCTCTACACGGCCACGTCAGCGTTGGCTTATTTGCCAAAAGCGAGCCTCGCATCAATTATTATTGTTGCTGGATTTTCGCTCATAGAATTGAAAGAAGCCAAGTGGCTCTACCGTGTCAAACGGGATGAATTTTACGTGTGGCTGGCATCCTTTGTACTCTCTTGTTTACTGGGTGTCTTGCCAGGTCTCTTATCGTCAATATTCTGCTCGTTAATTGCTGTCATTTACAAGACTCGCCGTCCAATTGTGTCGTTACTAGGCGAAGTTCCTGACGAAGAAACAGGTGAAATCCGTATTGTAGACCTTGATCTGTACCCAGATACTGCGCAGTCCTTATTGGACGTTGTAGCAATTCGTGTTGAAGGTGCCTTGTACTTTGCAAATTGTGAGTACATTGAACGTGTCGTCGAGCGTGAAGTTCGAAAGCGGCATGCAACAACAGACGTCGCTGTGCGTGGTGTGGTGATTGATGCAGCGTCCATAATGGATTGGGATAGTACGACGATTCAGATGATGAAACATCTAAAGGAGGAATTGCGAGGCCAAGGCATTAAGCTAGCAATCGTGAACGCACGCGATCGACTTCACGACTTACTGCAGACATCCGAGTTTCTTGTGGGTATCGTTCACAATGACGCTCGGATTCCATTCTCGGAAGCAATTCAAGCAATTCGCGATGATTCTATTAATTTGAACGACAACCACACACTCGCCCGGTCGTTGAGAATTCAAAGCATTTAGTATTGTGGAAATGTGATGAGCCAATTTGATGGTCTGGACCGAGTTATGTATTGTCCGATCAGATGACGCTCAGACTGACAAATTGCGGCGGCAAAGAATGACTAAAAAATGCAGTCTGCAAGCAATGCTGATATAAGGGTCCAAGCCGTTCTAAACCATAAATGCAACGCAAATGATATGGACGCGCACGTCGAATACGTGGAATGTTACCGCATCTTCGCGTGAATGACGTATTTTGGGCTGAATTTGAATCCGAATTTTCAATATATATTGGAATTTATTTAATCAATTATTGTCACACTAATATATTCTTAGGTAGTTCGCATAACTTCACCTTCTCCACAAGCATGTGCCATGTTGACCGTTTATTATTAGCGCGATCACTGCTGCATTACTTTCTACGAAACGTAGATAAGCAGGAATAATAAATATTATTTCCTAAATAAAGAAGTACAAAATTATTATCTTTTAATAATTTGACTTTATAGTTCAAATATCACCAAATTTGGTAGTATTGACGCAATAAAACATTAATTCTTTTGATTGGTTGATTTAAGTTACTCCGCCTACAGTTGCATGACACGATTAGGCGTCACGCAAGGAGGCGCATTGTATAGTTAATTGGTAATAAACAGAAAATCGTTATGAAAGAACTTATAGTATTTTTACAGCTTTACTTTTCCTTAAATTTACCTATAGTTGCTAAGACTTCTTAGCTACTTAGAACCTTCCTCCGCATGTCGTATACGTAAAGTAGTCGAGGCACCCTACCTTACTGTAATCAGTGTAGGTTGACAACTCCTGTTATCAGTACTAGCAAAGGGTCCCCCGTTACACCTGGTAGCACTTCGTAGTCCGTTCAACGGCCTACGCACGTTCCATCCATCCTGAACATGTAGAATGCAAAAGGAGGGAGCTTTCAAGCCCCTCAAGAATGCCATCACGCAACGCGTGTAAGGTTCACTCATTAAGTAACCTTGAATGGAGAGCGACCGAACGCATGAGTTCGGTCGTTGGCGGGTCAGCTGTTGACGCCATGCTGTTCACTTTGAAAACAGGATGGCATCAAAGTTGTCATTTGAATCTAGTACGATGAAACCATTATCGTGCTGTTTCCCCTTTAACGTATATTGAACACCAACTATACGCTTCTTTACTGTTACAAATGCGCCTATTGCGAGGCGCACTGTCATCCTCGTTCGAGGAATATCGCGCTCATAAATTTGAGTCTGCGATCTTTTAGCGCTTGGCGTCCAGTAAATTTTTTCGACGCCCCACTATCGACTAGGGACTTTAGTGGCAATTTGTTGCCGAAATAAAATTTAAGGTGATGAGGTTAACCTCATCGCCTGTGACAGTTACACACAATGTTTGTGTGTGAGGATAAATTATCCTCAAAAAGCCTGCAAATTCTTTTGACGTGGCTGGATCAGAACGGCGCTCCGCACCTATTGATCCCGACCGTTTTTTTTGACGATCCGCCTCCCGTTGCGATTTCGTGACACCGTCGGATCCGCGTCCTTCGCTGTTCCTAACGGAAGGTCGAGCGTTTCGCTCAATTTTATTAGGCACCGGGCATGGGGTACTACACTCATTGACGTAGTGACCGTTCTTTTCGACAACGATTGTATTTTTTGCAATCGTTTGTGACTTCAAGAGCGTTTTTTCTTCGCTCTCCACATACGAGATGTCCATTGGTTCGGAACCTCCGTTTTCTTGTCGTCTCGGAGGACGATATGCTCTATAGTGGACGAAAGACTGTTTCAGGCTGAAGTCCTACTGTTCCGCTATAGAGATCGCTTAGTCTAGCGTCTCTAGTTCAATCCGGAGCACGTGAGACTTGACAGGACCGTCTGCAAGACCTTTAATGAACACAACTACGTGTGATTGTTCATCGATTGGATGACTCACGATACAGCTTACTCGGTATCGTGTATGTTGGGCGTAAGCATGAAGACCACCCTTGCCTTGCTTCAATTCCAGGAGCTCGGACCGAGCCCTGAGACCACGTGGCGGCTCAAATGTTTGTCTAAGCCGGGTCTTACAGGCCTCATACGACCCAAACACCAATGGGTCGTGAAGCTTGAGCCATTAGTCCCAAGATTTGGCACGTCCGGCTAAGTTGGACATGCCATATTTTACGTTCGTCGTATCATAATTGATGCGGCGAGCTTCAATGGCGTCGTCTAATTCGACGAACCATCTTTAAAGGGAGGCGTCTATGACTGCCTTAAACTAAGACATTTCTATCTCTGGTCTTTCGCGTCGAGGTGGAAGTGGTGGGCTGCTAGCAGCATGTAAATACTGCTCTCTCAACGTATCCAACTATTAAGCACCCTGATCTTTCAACATTTTTGCGAGCTAAGAGCCATGCTGGTGAAGCAAGGCTACTCATTTCTGGGTCCCGTCAAGTTTTTTTTTGTATGAACTCAGCTATGGCCGCATGTTGTTCATCTTGGATTATTATGGCTCGGAAAGCACAAGCTATGTATAAACTGGCAGCATCAATCGTGACGATGCCTGCCTCTCGTTCGTCAGATGGCCATCTGATGAACGTTTTAAAGCATCCACAACCGTATGGATGTCTTACGAGCGAGTGCGATGGCCTCACTTGTGGTTCGGTCATCTGCACGACTATCAGATCAAGTGTATAAGCGCCTACACTTTGATCGGCTGTTTACTAAGACGTTTATTGTTTCAGTTTCCTTTTTGGAACTTAATTCCAAAGGTACCTGGGAACCTTTGACCCAGGTTTCTTAGGGACTTACTCCTGCAGATTTTTGGAAAGTTATTCCCTCAAGTTTTATTAGGAAAGTATCCTCCCAACTGCTTCTAGCTGTGGTTGCGCTACCATATCGATAGAGAGAGATTCTCTACGATCGACTCTCCAGTCTATCGAGGATTTTTGTACTGTCTTTTTATAGACAGTCTTGGATATTTTTCTTGGATGTTGCTTTTCAAGCAAGCATCCTTGCATTGTGCCACGCAAATTTGTCGACTGGTGCTTGTTAACAAACGTCGGTAACTCTGTCCTCTTTACAATAAGGGACAGCAATAATATATCCTGCGAATGAATGGGCCCTCAGCAGCTCATCGATGGACGAAAGTGTCTTCGATGCGAAGACTCGGAATGAACGTTTTAAGTCCCAATCCTGGGAATCTTTAAGGACAGTCCTTTACATAAGGATTTGATCAAATTCACGGATGTACTTCCTGAATTCGTACCGTTTGCCTCAAGATAACGGCACTCGACACGAAATCAACCTGATAGCAGGCTAAAAATATTGCGTCATGAAGCACTGGCCATTGCCTCGAGGACAAGCATTAGCGATCGACAAATTCTTCGCCGATTAATTAGCAGCGAGCCATGTGAGGAAGTCAACCTCCCTACATAGCTCTCCTATCTTTTGTGTGCGTGAAGCAACAGGAGGATGGCGGATTGTGTATGGGTTCTATAACTTGAACGCTGCAACGGTACCGGCTCAATTGCCGATACCACAAAAACGCATGATCATTAATGGTATGTCAAACAGTACTATCTTTTCGCCAATGGATATATGGATAAATTCGATCAGATCCTTATGCGGGAATAGGTTATCTCGTTCAGCAGTAGAAACCCCAAGCGGAATGCCATAGGAGTGGCTAGTCATACCACAGGGACTTAGTAGTGCCCCTACGAGGCTTAACAGATGTGCAAACAATCTATCCAGATCGGTGCAGGATATCGCACCGAGCTATTTTGATGACGTCTTCGTTCATAGCAGAGCCATAAACGAAAAGTCGGATGTTATAGTACATCGTACCACGTCCGAAAGGTTCCTACACTTATGCGTAAGCACAAGTTGTATGCAAATGTCAAGAAGTGTATATTCGCTGCAGGAGAAATACCACTTCTTGGGTGCATCGTGGGTAAAGACGGTTTACGCCCTGATCCAGAAAAGATCAAGGCGATCACTGATTGACCTGAGCCAGCCAGTTTAAGGGGACTATGAAAGTTCATCGTTTAGCGGCGTACCTGCACAGGTACTCACGCAATTATGCCGAAATAACAGTACTTTTTCTTCTTTGTTGAAGAAAAATGTAAAGTGGTCATGAAACGCCGATTGTCAGCGCTTTCCTTCGAGGGTATTAAGAAAAGCTTGATGCAATCGCCAATCCTGGCGATTGCTGATCAAGATAGACATGAGGTCTTTGACGCCAGCGATTTTGCAACCGGCTGTGCGTCAATGCGATATAACACAGACGACGCGCTCTGCGCCGTGTAATCAATCGCGTCTGCTTCAACCAGCTGTATAGAACTACCCAGTGGATGGCAAGGAACGCCTTATAATGAAATATGCACTGGCTAAGTTTAGGCTGCACAAGACCTCAGTTTGAATATCCATCACACTGTGGAGTTAGATCACGAATGCAGTGCACAAGCACAGGCATCGTCAAAAGACCCAATATCGGCCGCGAAATTGTATCTGTGACAAAAACGCAGATCTGGTTGATTTTGCCACTACGCAGATCACGCAAGAACCGTTTCGGTTCCAGCGTTGGTAATTGAGTTATCTTTTAAGTTAACTTCGGGGGAATTAACGCAAAATTGTAACGCCTAAATTAATGTGCACGTAGGCTTAAACACTTATTGCTTCTTCGCTAGCATCAGCGACGACGTTTAGTCGTCTTAGTTTATTTACGCGGAAAAGTTGTACTCCGAGAAAAAAGACAACCATTCGCCATTCTTTGCGAGTGGTGTGGCATTTATACGATCGTGTGCAACGGTGCATGGTCCGTATAAACAATGAACGGCCTATCTCCCAAGAGATCTCCCAAGAGATAGACCCTTTAAGAGCCTTATCTTCTTGATAGGCTCTTCTATCAAGTAATGCTGACGACGGAACAATTATTGTTGCAGCAGTGGGCTTTTCCTCACTGGTGTTCGCACGGCCGGCTCAAAATCGGGCCGGCGCAAATGGGTTGATGGATTATTTTAAAATTTATCACAACAATTCTTATAAGGATTGTTAAGTCGATCCTCAGCATATCGGTACACAACACGCAATGGGTTTACAATAATATACAGCAATTGCTGGTGACACCCCACGCGTCGTCATCCCCACTTGCAATGATTTGCGTTTATGAACCATGTATGAGTGCCACGATGCACCAATAAGTTGTAATAGTGGGCGTGAAAAGACTTGTCTCACGATAAGTCGCATATTCTACTCGCCACGCCAGTACTAGCTCGTCCACAAGTACATACGTGCTCGCGGATTATGTTAACGGGTGAAACCCAGTGCTTCATCTCGTGCTCCGTTAGAACCTATGCCTGGTCCGGCAGAGTGTTGACAGTCTGTATCCATGGTCTTGGTTTTCGGAATTCCCGAAGCCGATCACGAGAATAGTGGTATTCTTGGGCTTGTCGATAGTTTCAGCAAGATGGTACATCTTGCTGCAATTTGGAGTCGATCACCGCCAAAAACTTTGCTCGTGTCTATGTTGGCAGGATATTTCGACTCCATGGGTTTCCCCGTAAACTGGTCTCAGATCGAGACCCCAGATTCACGGCGGACGTTTGGCAATCTGTGTTCAAATCACTTGGAACACAGGCAAAAATGTCAAATTCTAACCATCGTGAAACAGATCGTCAGACAGAACGTGCGAATCGTATCCTCGAAGCGATACTTCGCGGATACGTCCAGTTGGAGCGAGTCCTTGCCGATTGTAGAATTTGCAATAAACAAATCAGTGCATGCTTCTAAACAGCATCACCATTTTTTGTGAACGGCTTTCGCTATCCACGTATACCCACCTTGTTTGATAGCAGCTCTTATTTAAAGAGGGGCTTGCTCAAGCAAAGCACAATCTAGCTCTCGATCATCACGCAACGACCCTACGGTCAATACGAAGGATACCAATGTTGATCCAATCAACATTGAAGTGGACAAACTTAGTATTAGCGATAATGCTATCACTGGCTTTGATAACGACGCTGATAGACTCAGCATCGAAGACAATAATTTTAGTGAAAACAATAATGCTCTTCCTAATGAGAAGAATGCCATGCACACCGGTCGCACTGAAGACAAAAATAAAACCAAGTCAGCAGAAGAATTAATGTTGGCTAGAAAAGCAGTGTTCTATTTCGTACAGGATTCCATTGCTGATGCGGTGGACTGACAGAAACGGAACTCTGACAAAAATGAAAGAGCAAAAACATTTCATTTAATGTTAATGATCGAGTCCTTCTATCTACGATAAACCTATCCAAGCATTTAGTGACGAATGTGGGCAGTAATAAATTACCGCCCAGGTATATCGGCCCGTTTCAGGTTCATCGCAAAGGCATTGCGTACACGATCGAGCTGCCTCGTAGAATGCGTACACATCCTACGTTTTATGTCGGGCGTCTCCACCCGTACCATCAGTACGAGGCTTCTTTCGATTCTGAAATACCCCGGAACGGTCTAAGGCGTCTGCTAAAGTCTGATGGTCCCGAGCTAAAGTATGATGAACTCGAAATAGACGTTTCAACATATCCTCCAAGGATGAGATCTTTGACGAGCTCGTGGTAGCTCGTTTTGAAGGGGCTGATGTGTCTTTTCGTTCGCCAGTTGATCAGTCGCAGTTTAAGCACATTTTAAATTGGTCACGCGAAACATTTTCGACCGTCGTTGCGAGTTAGCGACGACGGGATTGCTCGTGATCAATGTCTTTTCTAAATAATGAATGGTGTCATCCAAGATACGATCTTGACTCGGATTCGCCGAAGGAGGCGAACCTGGTTTTTCCTCCTCCTCCACATCCGCCCGTTGACGGACTTGTGTGGTGAAAAGTGCTTCCTCTCTTTACGCTTTTAAAACCACCGTGACGTGAAAGATGTTCGAACGAGAGTATCCGCCATCGATTGATAGTTTGGAGTCTCGTTCCTACATGATGATGGACGTAACGGTCCTTCCGGCGCTGGTAAGAAAAAGTGGAAATTCTTAATCTGTTTTCGCGGATCTTATAAGATATGTGCGTCCTCCAATCAGGGTCTATAAGGGAGCATGCTTTCTTAGGCACCCTTGAAACGGCCTGGGCAGGAGCCCCCCCCACGAGATACGTGGACTCCTTGTCTCTGGTCCAGCTTGAAGCGTGCGCCGACTACTTTCGAACAGTTCACGGTAAGCATCCAGTTTGTCAAGCCAAGCCTCGAAACCTATGCTTTGCATACTCTGTACAAATGTTTCCCAAGCTTGGAACAAAGGAGTGACATCCTTTGCCCGCTGACATGTGTACCACCGATGCCGGAAACTGACATCAATGAAGAACCCGTTTCGTCTTCACCAGGCTTGCGGAGCTTGAATGAGTTGAATAACGGAAACGGGCACCGATCGTTGGTCATACCAGACCAGCGAGTTAGGTTGCTCTTAAAGGGCAACCAAGGCTTTGTTTTCGGGATCGAACTGCAATGTATTGCGGTCCTTCTCCCGTCGGCTCATGTTAACGTTAAAGCTAACATTATTCTCGGAGGGATCCGTAGAATCACTCCGTCCCTGGTGATGCATACTAGCACCACCAGTAGCAGCATATCGAAGTGACCTTTACGATCACTTCGCTCCTGGCGATGCATACTGACATCATCAGAGCCATCGAAGTCCATGGAGTAATCACAAGATGACTTCGCACCAAAAGGGTCTGATGAAGTGCCAAAACATTTCGTCATCAACTCTTTGGTAGTTACGTTAGAACCCGTAGGTTTAACGAACATGGCCCCAATTGATCTGGAGGCCTTAAAAGTTGCCACTGAGTCGGGCGATGACGCCGACTCGGCCCAGTCACCTTCAATTGGAGTAAGAGGTGACTTTTCCTTCGCGTTAGACGCATTTGTGTCTACTGAAACATTCGCTCCGCTAACAGCTGCACTGAGCCAGCTTCGCTGCCTCGCAGGCGACGCGTTCAGGTTTCGTTATCATGCGGATTTGAACAAAACCAGTAATGCAATAAATTGGAGTTTAAATCAAAAAACCATTGATGCAAAAATTTACAGGGAAAAACATATAAAGTATTTATGTGTCACTCCACATCAGTCACTCATGTGACTATTGGTTAAGGGGGAAGGATGTAAAGGGGGGTCCGTTTCAACCATCATCTTTTCCCACAAAATAAAAATACTAGACTGGATATACAAGCAGAAAAACCCATTAGCTAACTTAGGTAATTTAGCCGACGAAGGAGCTAAAGTTATTGCTGATGGTGGCAGTAAGTTATTTGGATTTTTATTTGAGTAGACCTTTCTAACAACAACATCAGTAAAACGACCTTCTTTGATTTCTTCATATCCTAGGTTAAAAATTTTGTGATTTTATTAGAAAGTTTAATTATTTTACTTTTGAGCTTTTATCGATTCCCTGGAATACCAGTCTACATAAGGGACTCTTTTTGATATATTTTTATCAATATTTAGGAGGCTCTTATAGAAGGAAATAAGTAAAGAAGTACAAAATTATTATCTTTATTATTTTTGACTTAATAGTTCAAATATTACCAAATTTGGTGATTTGGGACTTAGTTTATTGATTGGTTGACTTAAGTTTTAGTCTTCCCTAAGCTTGCCCTACGTGAGTAATCTTTATTACAAAGATTCGCTCCATGTACCAGCCGCCGAACAACGAAGTGTTGCATCAGGCGCGCGATCTCTGCAAGAGTATGTGCAGGAGATGCGCTCGTTGTCGGCGTCCATTTCCGTAGGTCCGATTCCCGGGCACATTGAAGTGTCCACGTTTATGAACGGACTTCGGCATGGCCAATCGCGACAGGCCCTTTTGAGAAAGGTGCTGTCGACGATGGACGAGGCAATCCAAATTGCATTAGTTGAGGAGCAATCCTACAGCAGTGCCTCGGCGACACTTTGTATAAGCCGTCGGCCGAGAGGTCAGATGCTACTCCCATGGAGTTGGGAATGCAGACGTTGTCTGCTACAAATGTGGCAAGCGCGGCCATATGATGGCTCGCTGCTATGCCAGGGGGTCCTGCTGGGCAAAGATGCCCAGCACGAGGACCCCCCTTCCAAAAGGGCGATGGCAAGAACCAGCGTGCGAGACGCATGAGCTCTGCATCGACCACTGAGGGGTCGGGAAATGCAGGAGCGCAGTAGGGGCGGTACTGACACGGACTCTGAAGCTATCCCTAAGTTCAGAGTTGTTGAGGTCTCGCATAAACCCTGCTGGTCTATAGCGCTCGAGTACGCCTTAACAATCTTCAACGCCTTAACAATCGTCACAAGACACAATTGTGCGGTGCGCAAGTAGGCGCAGTCAATTTACACTGATTACAGTGTAGGTGGTGCGCCTCGACTACTTCACGTACCTGACGTGCAGAGAAAGGTTCCAAGTAGCTAAGAAGTCTTAGCTACTTAAGGTAAATTCTAAGGCTTTAGAACAGAGAAAAAGCAAAACTGTATTCATATATTAAGTGCCAACGTAACGATCTTCTATCTACTACTAACTTTAGTATATTACTAAATAACAGTGTATGGTAGGCGGACACGTCTTAATGCGGCCACGCTCTACTTAAGCACTCACCTTGGTTTGACCGTCTTCTCTCAGGTGCAGTGACGTAGTTGGTAGGCGCCTAAGCAATTCCACCCATCGAACTATTAGCCGTAGACTAATGGCGTCACGGAAGCGCTAATCCGGCTCCACGTGCGCACTTATCAAGAATGGCGAGGTGGCTATCCTTCTTCGCGGAGTATTCTCCATTGAATATAAACCAGGACGACTTAATGTCGTCGCCGATGCGTTATCACGCCGACCCGATTTCGAGTCAGCAGTGCACTCCAACAGTAAGAATAATCTTACTGTTGCAACACTCACTACGAGTGTTCCGTCATCAACCTTAGTTGATGACATAAAGAAAGCCTACAAAGAAGATAAGGACCTTCTTTGTTTGATGGATCATTTATTGAATCCATCGATAAATCTTTTAAAGATCTACCGGCTTTATATCGATCGTCATCCGATCGATACACAACACGTAACGGCTTATTGTATTACACAGCCGTTACCGGCGACACCCCACGTGTCGTCATCCCAACTCACAATGATTAACGCTTGCGCATCATGTGTGAGTGTCGCGATGCACCAACAAGTGGGCATCGTGGACGTGAGAAGGCTTATATCACAGTAAGTCGCGACTTTTACTGCCCCCCCCCCCGGTATCCATTCGTGTGCAAGTACATTCGTGCTTGCGAGATTTGTCAACGGGTGAAGCCTAGCCCTTCATTTCGTGCACTCCTTCAACCTCTACCACTTCCAACAGAGTGTTGGCAGTCCGTATCTATGGACTTCGTCTTCGGATTTCCCGAAGACGACCACAAAAACAATGGAATCCTTGTTTTTGTAGACAGATTCAGCAAGATGGTACATCTTGCTGCGGTACCAGAGTCGATTACGGCTCCGGGTTGTGCCCGTGTCTTTATCGACACGGTATTCAAACTCCATGGGTTACCCCGTGAATTGGTCTCGGATAGAGATCC
>NC_090616.1:2541194-2554473 GCF_004359215.1 Bremia lactucae
TTATTTATTGCGACAAAGCTACATGGCCTTGATCCCAGCGCGAAGAACTTTCGCGCTGAGGAAGATTTTTATCTCGATGCTTTTCTTAAGCATCGATGGTTTAGTGGCAACAATAAGCGAGATAAAGTCTCGCTTATGCAAGCCTGGAGCGCGTTCATTCGCAATGTCAAAGACATTGGACGCGAAGCCTGGCTTCAAAAACTTAACGCGAATCGCGTTAAGTTTGAGAAACGAACTCCAACCGGTGCAAAGTATAAATTGCATCGGTTGTCAGGTGAGGCTGGGCTTCCATGCCTCACGTGGGGTGATCCCTGTCCGTGTTGTGTAGACAACTCGAAGAGGGTAAAAGAGGATGTCTATTCCCATTCTTCGCCCTGGGGAAGGGCTCGCATCTCTATTGAGATGCGTGACGCGAGTGACGTTTTGCAATCGATTTACAAGCGCCAGGGGCACGTGTTTTCCGATGGGCCCTTCTGAACCATCGGATGGGTCTCGTCATACTGACGGACGAGGCCCTCAACATCAACAACCAGCTGGGACCAAGCCTCCTAGCTGTCATGCGAAGGTGGAAACCCGCGCCAGCGAACAAGATAACTCGTTCGCTGCCCCTTCAAATCACGGTGGTTCTGGATACGTTCCACAAGGAAACGCTGACCACCGTGGGAATCCACCAATGGTTGTGGTGGAGGGAAAATTAGATCCGAACCGTATGTCGGATCTAATGTCAAGGATTGACAAAATCGATCACTTCCTCCATGATTTGGAGGAGGGACTTCACCACGAGCGAGGCAAGCGTCGCTCGTTGGAGCAGACGATGCAGGCTCACCATATCGAGCGGTTGGAAGACCGTTCGAAGAGTGCGTACTCCATGTTGGAGTACGAACGGAAGTATCATGCTGTTCGCGATGAGCTGTCGTCAGCTCATCGTAGTTTCGAGGATATTCGGAACCGGCATGAGAAACTTCAGGTTCAACATGAGAATCTGGTTCGCGATCACAAGAATCTTGTAGGGATTCATGAAAAGGACGGTCAATCCGTCCTCGAAAGAAACAGCGTACTGATGGTAAAAGCGGAGCCGACCAACGTAAAACGTAGGATGCGTTCGCATCCTACGTGACAATTCTATTGTGTACGCATTGCTTGTGCGATGCAGTACATGGAAAGAACCAATATACCTGGGTAGTTGTTTGCTGCTACCCATATTAGTGACTACACGGTTAGGTAACTTAACCGTAGAGAGTAGTACAAAGTCATTATTTTTAAATCAATGAACATTTGCTCTTCCATGTTTGTCTGCATTCCGTTTCTATCGGTCCACTGCGTTAGCAATGGAATTCTATACGAAACGGATTATCGATTCTCGAGTTAGCAGAAATTCTTCTGCTAACTCATTTGTTTTGTCTTTTTCAGTGCGCTTTGTGCGTTCTGCCATGAGATCATTCTCATCTTCGATGTCGATTTCTTCGACATCGACATCACTCGCGTCGTTGTTAACTTCGACGCGTGATGAGCATGAGCCAGAAGTGGACTTGCGAGTCCACCCCTGATTCAAAGGTCACTCGTTTAGACGTGTCTTTGATCGTCCTAATCTGTCCGGTACTCGTTTCTCGAGTCACCACGACCGTTTCTGGGAAGCGGGTGCCGTTGCACTCCTGGCTAACGAACCCGTTCCAACCGCACCAGGCTCTAGGCACTTTCCGGTTTATGTGACGCTTGACTTCTTGTCAGCTCGCCGTCTACTGCCACAGGCTCTCGGCTCTGTGCAGGACATTCGGACGCATGACTACTTGTCATCGTCCTTTTCACTACCCCAGTCTCCACGAGCTGGGTAGGAATTGGTGACGTTTGACATCCCGTCAACGCACCCTCAATTGTGTTCGACACGACAGCAGTTGCATACGCCTCTCGCACGAGCACATCCTTTGGGTGTCCTGCGTAGAGTTGCAACTGTGCGTGTACGCCAGTCTATCCATGGTTGGTGTTTTGCCAACCATGGCATGCTTAGGATGAGGTCATACGAACACGAACTCTCCATACCTAGCACTGAATTTCTCTTTACAAGAGAAGTCACTAAAGCTGAAGGCGAGTTCTACCTGAATTCCCTCAGACTTAACGAGCGCGCCGTTTGCTAAACGAACAGTCACCTGTTCTCGCTTGCCATACTGGCAAAGCGACTCATACATCGCCGTTCTCTTTCTTAGAGCCGCGAGAGTTTTATTATGTGATGCACCCGAATCCACTAGAAGGGCCATCATCTGAGCGCTGAGCTCTCTAGTAAAGAGGACGGGCCTTCGAACGAGGTGTTTGAGACCGTCAAAGACGAAATTGCGGAGGCATCCTCAGTTGAGGTGCTCCGGCAAGTCTTTAAATCTGCCGAGGAGATAGTAAATCTCGCGGAGATGTCGTGGGATCTGTTCCTTGCCAAATTAAAGGAAGGAAAGATCCACGAAAAAGTCACACCAGTTCCAAAAGAGAACTTGGTGGACTGTTGCTCGTCGTCCACAATGGACGAGAGCGTCCTAGAAACGGACAAAAAGAAGCGGTACTCGCTGAGAGACAGTTCGTTGTTTGAGGTTCTGTGGAAATATCGCGATGTGTTCCCAGAAGGAGTGCCGAGCCGCCTACCGCCAGATAGGAGCATCGGGCACGAAATAGATCTCGAACCTGGCCCCAAGTATTGTGTGCCAGGCAACGGCCGTTGCCGAAAGAACAAGTCGATTGTATGGATGAGTTATTGACCAGCGAGCCAAGGCGGGACATGTGCGTGAGAGCAAATCGCCTCACTGCCGCCCCACCTTTTGTGTGCGTAAATCCACAGGTGGATGGCGCGTGATTCATGCTTATAATAAATTGAATACGGCGACCATTCCGGCGCAAACGCCAATCTCGCGAAAAAATATCTTGTTGTCCATGGGAAAGTCAAATATCTTTTCCGCGTTGTATTTGAAGGATGGCTACTATCAGATACTAATGAGAGAGTCCAATGTAGCCAAAATAGCTGTAAGCCCCCCAAGCGGTATGATGTGGGAGTGGCTTGTGATGCCCCAAGGTTTTAAAAACGCACCAGCGACATTCAATGGAGTGGTGGTTCACGTGATGCATCAGCATCGTGCCTGCGCGCCCCATTACTTTGACGATGTATTCGTGCGTAGTGGGGCCGAGGACGGGCTGAGCGCACTAGAGTCGCACAAGCGTCATTTTAGACGCTGTGTTGCAGACTTTAAAGGACGCCCGATTGTACGTCAATTTGTAAAAGTGCATCATAGGGGTCCCCGAGATACCTGTGCTGGGCTGCATCGTACGTACACGTGGTGTCCCAGACAATGTAAAATTAGTAAAGGAATGGCTAACCTCACGGCATGTAAAGGATTTGCGCTAATTCCTAGGGCTCGGTAATTACTTGCATAAATAAAGCAAGAATTATGCTGAGCAAACTAAACCATTATCTGACCTCCAAAAAGGACGCAGAATGGGTTTGGTCAAAAGAACAAGATGATGCGCTCGTATTAGTGAGGCAATCTCTTGTAGAGACTACTTGCAAAAAAGTATGCTCCTGTCAAGTTTCGAGTGCACCTATTGGGCACCGAACCATTTGCGATTTAAACGGATCACGCATCACTGCGGACCGCAATATACTCACCGCACCTCTCGCCTATAATGGCAAGATGGATTACATTCTTCTATGAATTTAATCTCAAAGTTGAATACAAGCCGGGTTAGTCGTATGTCTTGGCTGACGCTTTATCGCGCAGACCCGACTTCGAGGTAAGACACCAGGAAAGTGTGTCTAGTGCTAAAGCACAATTTCAGCCGTCGACGTTGGCAGCCATGAAGGCATAACACGTGACGAGCTCATTGGCCTCTGAGATAAAGAGAGCTACAGTCAGGACGACCACTGTCGCCTGCTGTTGGATCACTTCGGTGAACGAAAGGTTTCCCTTCTGTCGCACCTGAAAGCTAAGCTCAATCACTTTAGCTGCAGCGATGGCCTGTTATGGCATCAGCTGTCACCTTGTGATCCCTTGAGAATCTATGTGCCTCATGACACAGATCTCAAGCTGATGATCCTTCTCGAGCACCATGATGCGCCATCTAGTGGGCATCTGGGCCGTGAAAAGACATTCTTGCGAGTGTCAGAGGAATTTTGGTGGCCACATCTATATAGATGGGTGGCCAACTATATTCGCTCTTGCGAACAGTGTCAGCGCATTAAGCCTGCACCGTCCAGCAGTGCGCCACTGAAGCCGCTACCGATTCCAACCAACTGTTGGAAGTCATAAAGTCTGGGCATCATGTTTGGCATGCCGCCCGATCATAAGAATCGGACGGGGCTAGTCCTCAATGTAGACAGACTGAGCAAAATGGTGCATTCGGCACCATGTAAGACATCGATCACAGGCAAGGAGGCAGCTCTCTTGTTCCTGAAACATGTTTACCAACTACACGGGATGCCCGAGTCCATAGTATCGGACCGGGATCCACGTTTTACGTCTGGTTTTTGGCGACATGTGGAACTTGCTACCGGTAGCAAGCTCCACATGTCGACCGCAGATCATCCCCAGACCGATGGCCAAACAGAACGTGCCAATCGGGTCGTGGCGGATGTCTTACGCACTATAGCAACTCCCAAAGAGTGGAGCAAGCAATTGCCCTTTGTGGAGTTCGCTATAAATAACAGTGTCCACGCCAGTACGGGTGAGACACCGTTTTATATTAACGGACTGCGCCATCCTCGGACGCCAGTCTCGTTTGTGCGCAGCCCGAGTCTTAGTGGGGGAGGGCCCCTCACTATGCTCGGTGCGAAAGAGGGACATAGTTTCGTCAATATGACGATGACCCATGAGGGTATCATCTCAAAGACAGAAACTTGCCCTAGTGACCCTGCCAGTTTAGCAGTGGTCAATAAAACTACGCCTTATGACCGACCTCTTGGCGGTATCATAGGCGAGTTTGATGCTAAAAGCGTGAGCGAGGCTCAACGCTTTGTGGATGAGCGATTAGCCATCACACGTAAAGTCCGTGACGCAATGGCAAGCGCACAGGACAAGCAAAAGGAATATGCGGACCGAAATGGTCGCAAAAATAATGAACGCTTTAGAGTGGGTGAAAAAGTACTATTAAAGACTGCTACCCTACCTAATAATGCAATTTCTGTACGACTGGAGGTACTACGATGTTTTGTAGTAGTTTATCATTAAGATAGTATTAAATAGATCGAAACAGAAGATTAAATAAAGTTTTCTTTCAACCCTCTTAAAGCAGGTATTTTAAAAGAGAGTTTTCTTTGCACGTACTACGTGAAGTGACGTGAGACACCACTCGCGCTGAGGCAGTGCGAAGTGGACTTGTACTGAAGCAGTACAAGTCAGAGTGCCCCGTTACACACACCCAAGTGGTAGGTACAATTATACACTTAAGTAATTGACCATCCCCTTAAGTACACGACTAGTACTCAATGGGGATTGTGTAACTTTAGGGCAACTTTAGCCCATCACAGCTCGCTTTGATTTGCTCCTTATATCCTTTTGTGTCTGAAAATGCGACGTATCTATACTAGAACAATGAGGTAATGTCTCGATGTCTTAGTCCCGTGGCATTCTATCTCGCTCAAGCCCTATTATATCCATTGTAATCTATGTTTTGGGCAGGTACGATTTCTATTTTAACAAAGCTGTAATATACAGTAGGGAAAATAGTTGATGTTGCAGAAAGCAGCCATTTGCTTTACATGATTGGTCAGCAACTTTACGCTATCTGATCCGAGAATTAGGAATTCACGCATTCACTCCTAGCAGAACGATGGGCCCGACTGGCAACAACAGTGCGGACCCGCGACTCTCGTCCAGCTCGATGTATTTCTCGCACACTATTACACCCGCTCCAGCCATTGCGCTGCAGTACACAGCTCTCGAAGCCATTGACGCCAAGCTTACTGTGTGCGAACAATATGACGCGAGTATTGGCTTTGGCATTCGTAGAATTGCGCGAAACCTTCGTCGACACATTCATACGCCGCAACTGTCGACAAAAAATACATTGCGCTCCCTTCAAAGCAATGTGAAAGACTCGACACAATACTATTGGCAGAATCTGGTTATTTTCCAGCGCGAGGTACTCTGTGGTGTGGCGGCCATGCTGCTTATGATTCCCGAGACAGTGGCCTTCAGCTACGCAGCCAATTTAGATCCGTTAAATGGGCTGTACGCCACGGGCTTTCTTGGCTTATCTGTAAGTTCATTTGGTGGTGTCCCAGCCACCATCGCTGGAGCTGCTGGTGCTGTGGCCATGGTCATGCCGACTATCACGAGTGGCACTGGCTCGTTGGCGTATTTGACGTATGAAGAACGATTGCAACATCTTTTTGTGGCTGTCACAATTGCTGGTATTATGGAATTGTCGTTTGGCATTTTAAAATTATCAAAACTGTTTGCAATGATCCCACGTACCGCCCACATTGGCTTTTTAAATGGATTGGCCTTAATGATGTTTCTTTCTCAGAAAACAACCATTCAAGTGTGCAAAGATGACATTATGCGCTTTGGCGAGTGTGAAATTGCAGGGAAACTTGAATATATGAGCGTGTCGTCTCCCACGACGTGGGTTACTATCAGTCTGGTTTTTACAACCATGGTCATTATGCATTTCTTTCCTAGGACTCCATATATTGGCCACTTGATTCCACCGACGCTTCTTGCAACCGTCATTGGCGTTGGATTTGAATTTGGCATTAATCGTCCGTTTCTTGGCTACAATGTGCGGACCATTGGCGACACATCTCCATTGAATGGTAGTCTCCCGACATTTGCGATCCCAAAGTTTGGCAATGTTCAAGACTGGGGCGTTGTATTGTCCACAGCGGCAAGTATTATGGCAGTTGGGCTCTTTGAATCGCTAATGACATTGCAGTCTGTTGTGGATTTAAAGAAAGAGCAACTTTCACAGACGGCGACACGAAAAGAATGTATCGCGCAGGGCATTGGAAATGTTTTATGTGGCTTGTTTTCAGGCATGGGGGGTTGTTCAATGATTGCTCAATCCAATGGCAATATTCTGAATGGTGCACGACATCGACTTTCTTCATTTATGGGTGGCATTTGCACGTTTTTGGTTGTGTTTTTTGCGAGTTCGCTGATTGAGTGCGTCCCTGTCGCTTGCCTTTCGGGCATCTTGTTTGTAATTGTTATTCACACTTTCTGTTGGCCATCTCTTAAGCTGATATTTCGGATCAAGATTACCGACGCCATTGCTATTATTCTTGTGACTGTGCTCGCGGCGGCAACGAATTTGGCTATTGCTGTTATGGTCGGTGTCGTCTGGCAGTGTCTGGTTAATGGCTGGCAAAGCGGACAATTGTTAACTTCGCGCACGGGTACAGAATATGTGCCAGTTGTTATCGCACATCATGGCTCGACAGATCACGAAGTGCTTACAACTCATGAGGAGGCGAAGGTATATTACTTTAAAGGCCAGCTTCTTTTCTCATCTGTGGCGTCTTTTCGCGAATATTTTGATGTGATTCACGACCCAAATGTCGTTGTTTTAGATATGTGCGACTGTACATTCGCCGACTTTTCGGCCGTTGAGGCGCTACGTGAGGCTGCAGTGCGATACCGAGATGCTGGCAAGACTCTAGTGGCTCGTAACCTCGACAAGAAGTCGCTGGATATGCTCAATCACGACTTTGGTTGGACTTTTATTGATCATATTAAAATGTTTACGCCGGGCACTGTGTTTGATGATGACAAAGAAAGTAAGGAAAAGATGGACAAGGAACGCTCGTCGCACGCTTCGCTTGTATCGCTTCATCAGCTGCATGGTTTGTCACCTGAGGCTTCCAAATCGACCTTTTTGTAAATCTGAAAATACGGAACGGTGGATGAAGGAGAGCTGAACAAAAATTAATTTGGATACATGAAAATTTACGCCTAGACCGATTAAATTCTAATTTGGCGTTGATTTATTGACCTTAAATTTATCTGAAGTAGTGTGGCAAGCGCACTCGTGGCGAACTGCCAATATGCTTCTACTTAGCTGATTTGCTGTTGAGTTTCAGTGCACATTTGCCATACTAGAATGGAATTAGCAAATTAATGGTTGTTGAAGTTGAAGTCAAGTCTGGTTTGATGCACCACAAAGATTAATTTTAATAGCATAGGGGCTTTGCTTAGTACCGCTTGCACCTTGTCACGATATCGGAGACTCTACGCGCTTATGCGTAAGTCGATATTGTGAAATATCATTTTGGCTTCCTTTAAAGCTATGCATCATTTGCAGCGCCGCATTACTTGATTGTTTTCGATTAAGCTGGAAAAATTAACAAATACACCATTTCTCTCACGAATGTTATGTACTTTGGTGGGTCATTTTGCTGCGCAAAGATCGATTTTTACAATTCAACATCTTTAATAAATTGAAGTTACTTTTCGCGGAGACATAGGCTTTAAAACGTTCGGAAATCTGCTGCAACATAAGAGCAGAAAATTACGTATCGGACATCTTATTATATAAAGGCAACGTGATTATCAATTTGCACTTTAAACGCTCACTGGCTTTGACTCTACAATAGTTATTCAACTTTTCAATCCGTACATTTTCTTATAAAGCAAGGATATTTTTCGTTCGCGCAATCTGCTATCGCATAAAACCTTTGTTCTTATGATCGTTTAGATAATTTAATAATTAAATTTACTTTTGTTTACATATTAATATTCACAGTTCGATTTGACATGAGCTCTTACCAGATTACAGCGAAGTCTAAAACATAAAAGTAGCTCATGATATCACCCTCACCATTCTTCGTCGCAATCCTAGTATCACCCTTGACTTGATATAGGCTCCAATTTTCCCGATTCTGGATCAACACTATACTTTTGATCATGCTGTTTCAGCCAATCTTCAAACTCTCTTGCTTCCGGATGAAAGTGACAAACTTGCTCGAAAACTGCCTTCTGCATAGTTTCTTTCGAATCAGCTACGGAATCATTCAAACAATGAATTGTTCCAACAAACACGTCTTCCTTTTGCTCTGCTTCGTCGTAGCCATACGCCACGTCCTCTTCGGTATAATCTCCCATAGACCGGAAAGCTTCTCGCAAGTACGGATGTTTTAGTGCTTCAACAGCCGTGAGCCGTTCCTTTGGATCATACACAAGTAGTTTCGCCAACAAATCCAGAGCTTGCTGATTCGCGTTTGGATAAAGTTCTTCGAAAGGAATCTTAACACGCCGCCGCTGTCGATGTACCCATCTTTGGGCCGCTTCTTTATGGATTTGTGCAATGTATCCGATTTCAGGCGTACCTAGCACATTGAAAATTTTATTTAATTGGTTGATCGTACTTGTTCCTGGAAACAATGGCTTACGACCAAGTAATTCACCCAAAATACAGCCAGCGGACCACAAATCTGACGGTGTATCGTATTTGCACCCGCTAAGTAAAATTTCCGGAGCTCGATACCATCGTGTGACTACATATTCCGTCAACTCAACAAATGTATCTTTTGCCGAATCGTTACTTCTTTTTGCTTTGGAATGGTCCACATATCGAGCTAATCCAAGATCACAGATCTTAGCTTCGCATGTACTTGTGACCAAAATATTCGAAGGTTTTAAATCACGATGCAATACATTGGCCGAGTGCAGATACGCTAGAGCCCGCAAGATTTGACGCATAAAATGAGCCACGTGTTCGTCTGTCAGTGTCTGTGTCGAATGAATCACGCGGTGTAAATCTGTTTCCATCAGATCCGTGACAAGATAAATGTCTTCCAAATACGAGAGCCGTTCAGGTCGAAGAACATCATACAATCGAATTAAATTTGGATGACTCAGCTGACGGAGAAGACACAACTCTCGAAGAATTCGTTTCGTATCGAGCAAGTCTTGAAAAGCATTCGTCACTTTTTTGATTGCGACAGTCGTCCCAGATTCAATGTCACTAGCTGCAACGACTTCACCATACGTCCCAGCACCCACAACTTTAATCAATTGATACTTCTTTGGAACATCAAATCGAGTACTTTTTCCATAAAACGAATGACTGTCGTGTGTCAGCTGCGAATATCCATTCTTCTCGTTATTCAAATTCTGAAGCGGTTGAGACTCGACGCCTTTATCCGACGAGAATGAAAATGCTTTTACAAGCGCTTTTTGTTCCGACCAGAGACCTTCATGAAGATTATAGCTCGATAAACTATGCAATAATGTCTCATTCGCAGATCCTCGTCGTGATTCGATAAGACTTCCGTCACTTGCCATACGTCGAAGGACTTGATACTGTGGAAACGAAGTAGCGGACGGGATATTTGGAGCAAAGATAATTCCCACTTGAATTCGACCGCGAAAGACTGTCGGTGGTGCCCAAGATTCCTTACAATCATTGTACTGATCACACAAATTGTGCCACCTTGGAAGTGCACCGTTCGCTTTGGCATCTGCAGAGCCATGAACAAGCGACAAATGAGGCGTCACGTTAATCTTACACACCCCCAATAGCTCGTCAGAAAGCAAAAATCGACTTTGAAAAACTTCGACTTTTAAAAAATATGTAAATCCGCGCGTACAACCAGGAAACTCGAGTCGTAGATTGCTACACCAATTTGGATTCAAAATCCCGCCTTTATGGTGATCGTTTGACGTCACGACTGGCATACATTTGCAAAGATGTGTAACACAGCCACTAGCATCTCCGAACGTAGTAACAGTACGTTCGCTTGAAATGCCTGCGGCGCGACGTAAGCCACGAAAGAATCGCGTGCCTTTCGATGGACGAATGTTCTCTTTTCGAGGACTTTTATGAAATGCCGTCGCCAATTCGTCTCTAGTTGAATCCTGTCCTTCTTTAATATCCAATCCACGCAATGTTTGTTCCATATGCGTGCCTTCTTCCAAGATGCAGCGAGCATAAACAGGATATCCCTTGACTCCAGGAGGATTGGAGGGATTCGAAGGACTCGGTTTCTTACTAGTGTCCGGCCCTGCGGTCGTCTCTTCGACATGCAATTGTTCAGCTCGTAACATCTGCACGTAAAACGTTCCTGGCGGGATTGAATGAGAAATAGCTGAGGCTTCACCTGGTAAAACAAGTCGAATGTTTTCACCTCGAGGCGCATCATCAAACGCAACGGAAAGCGCAACTGCATCTCCATTAAGATGCCACCGTACTAGTCGATCTTTATGATCAAGCCATAATTCATGCACAAACAACTGCGTGACCCGACGAGCGTCCGTGTGCAGTAAATTATACGTTTCCTTCCCCGTAACAACGATTCGCTTGCTCCACTGAGCGGATGGAGTTGACGCAGAAGGAAGTGGTGACATTGTGGTTGGTGTTGAAGACACTATTGATGAGTTTATAGGAAGAGGAGACATCAAAGCCTCCGAAGAATTTCCTGCTTCATCGACAAAATCAGCATCGCCACGGACTAGTTCAATCACTTCTTTTAATGAAAAATGATCGACTGTAACAGTATCGAGCAAGGTCGAAATAAAGAGCAATACACCATCATATCGACGATATTGCCCCCAAAACGGTACAATCGGTGGAAAATTGGACGTCACGACAATGTCAGGATGCATACTACGAAACAACAGAGCAAAGTCTTCAACTTCCTGTCGTAATAAGGATCCAAGAAGTCGATAAAATGAATGAGGCTCGAGGGGCTGCGATGCAAACGCCACAAACGGACGCGCAACTTCTGGAACTTGATCAATTGCAATCTATACATTAATAAACAAAGGCGTGAGTCATGAAAATAGGGCTGATACACTTATTCCACAAACGTACAAGAATGACGCGCTTCCATTGCTCCTTTTCAAAGGCTGTTCGAGAGCTTAGATGGTTTGCATGACCTCCTTCTGCAATGACACGAAACCCGTTCGGTTTCCCAATATCTTCGTCTTCAATGGCTTGAAGTTGAATTCGGCCAATTATTTTAGAATTCGAAATAAAGTCTTCTCGTGTTTCATAGAAAGCTAACGTATCATCCTCAACCACACAATACGTGGCTTTCCATCGCAGTAATACGTCACTCTTCTTGCTTAGGTAACCTTCAAAGGTTATATCGCGCGCTGTCCGGTATCGAATTGTATGCGATCGTCCACGTGCTAAGGGTTCAATTTCTAAGTCAGAATCTGGTGATCGAACAGGAGCTTTCATCGCCGATGACAAAGGAGAAAGTGGGGGTGTCCGTATGCATGGGGAAAGTGCAATCGGGGTCGACTCCAAGTTTATTATTCTATCCAGATCGGTTTCTTCTTGAAACAATAAGCTTGTATTTCCACTTCGAGGATCTGGTCGTTTGGGCACTTGAATGGGCTGAAGCCGCTGCTGCAAAAGGCATAAAAATGCAATCATTTTGGAACGAGGTGCGGGGTCCGTATTTTTAATTGTTATGCAAATCTGCTCCGAGTCGCGAAGCTGTTCCATTTGAGCCAAAAGGAGAGTTTTCAGTCCGAATTCATCTATAATGCTTGCATATGCGAGGATAACTAACGGACTTTTAGGCGACGTTGGAAAAATCACGAGGTCGTCGCCTAGTGCTTCCATAAGCTGCTGCTGAAAAGGATTGTTCGCGGCAGTACTTGAATTTATCAAGTTCTGATTTTGATGTTTCTGTGTCCGGATCATCCGGTCCCCAGCTTGTTGCGTATACTTTGAGAACGTGCAGCTGGAACACACTTGTTGCGTTGCATGAAGCCACAATTGCTCAAATACTTCCAATGCCATCCATGGCTGATCCAGACGTTCAATTTCGACTGTTGTCTCGGCTTCGTCGTCTAGTGTTAAATTACTCTCACGCCGTCGCATCATGAAAGCTAAACTGTTGAGAAAATGAGTGCGCTTTCTTCAAAGAGATACACTGGATGCAAAATGTCACGGAGAAAACGCCACGAGCAGGAGCCGAAAAAGAAGAATGTGGATAATCGCGCTTGCGGGAAAAAAGAATGGTATAGAAGCTGGCGGTGGTGTCGTGCAGAGCGACAGTTGGAACCGACGACCGATTTGGCGACTACTAAATTTCTTTTTTAAGAGTTCTAGTAAGATAAAAATAGACTTAACAAAAAATAAGTACCAGGCGAAATTCTGTAAAGAAAGCTGCAAGCGGCAACTTTTGTGCAAAATAGAGATTTATCCGCAATAAATTGTTAATCTGGAACAAATCAATTGCAAAAAAAGCTTCGTGAGGATTATCTACCATACCTGGCCATTTATTACCATATCTGGCCTGTCGTGTATTTAATGGTACCACAGGCCAGGGATGGTAGCGCCTTTATAAAAC
>NC_090616.1:2554573-2554897 GCF_004359215.1 Bremia lactucae
AGTCAATGCTGGAAGGCGTGAGGAAGAATAGGGCAAAGCGAGGAGTCTGCGCGAAGAGGCGAAGACACTTGAGTCGGAGGAGGAATATTTGGAAGTGATTGATTTGTTGAAACTTACACTTCTACTTCCGTAACCACTCATTTCTACATAGTCTAATTCACAATACTATAGCCTCGCATGAAGACCAAGCGCCACAGTCATATCCTTGTGGCGCGGTGCGGGCAGTCCCTTTGTCATTATATCTGCCACATGTTCGACGTCTCACAGTATTCAAGGTGCATTTCGCCACGCTTGACTTCGTCACGGATGTGTATGATACTTGAT
>NC_090616.1:2556582-2575667 GCF_004359215.1 Bremia lactucae
TTTCCGAACTGCGTTTGGACCTTGAAAATGTAAGTCTTGATGAAGTCCTCGCTTCTGACTTGGCACGCAAACAAACCCCTTCATACATCCGCTGGCCTCGTCCACAATAGGTAGCAAGTACTAGCTGCCACCGAAAGATTCTTGCTCCATCGGTCCGCAAATGGCAAAGTGAAGCAATTCAAATGGAGCATATCGGCGCTTATCATGGTTGCTTGGAAATGGTTTTTGGACCATTTTTCCTTCTTGACATCCACGACACATGCCCGATAAAGTTGACGTTGATGGTGAGGAGGCATCCTTGATCATTCCACTCGCAACCATTTTTTGCAACACGTCATTTGGAGCGTGGCTTATTCGCGCATGTAAGTCGATCTTGTTGTTCGAAGTCGCTGAATTGGCAGATCGTTGTGGTGTCCGAAGCCAGTAAAGACCGTTGACGAGATCAGCCGTCGCCACCACTTGCTTGGAGCCTTTTATTTCGAAATTCATTTGAGCTCCGTCGAACACCATTTGAAAAGTCCACTTTTATTTATCTGCGGAACAGAAAGTAGGTTCTTGCTCATCTTGGGTACGTATATGTTAAAGTCTGAAGCCGATGCTGAAAGGCGTGAAAAAGAAGGGAGCGAAGCGAGGAGTCTGCGCGAAGAGGTGAAGACACTTGAGTCGGAGAAGGAATATTTGGAAGTGATTGATTTGTTGGGACTTTCACTTCTACTTGGGTAACCACTCATTTCTACATCATCTAACTCAGAATACTATAGTATAACTAAGTATTGTGCTATACCGCGGTTCGGATTGGACTTGTTCGCGTTGTGTACGTTACCTGAACCGAGAACCCTAAATAACCTTCTCACGAACAAAGTGGAATCGAATATCGATGTGCTTGGTGCGCTTGTGGAATTCGGGATTCTTGGCCACCGCAATTGCCCCTTGACTATCTTTTCGTACACCTTCACAGGTTCATCGCTTGAGTCTTCGCCGAGTTCGTGCACAAAAGTCTTGAGCCAAACCGCCTCTTGGGTAGCGTCTGATAGTGCCATGTACTCAGTCTCAGTTGAAGATAGTGCAACTGTCCGCTGTTCCTTACTGCGCCAGCTGACGCACGCTTTTTCAGTACAAACACGTATCCACTAGTGCTTCGTCTTGATTCGATGTCACCTGCCCAGTCAGCATCCGAATAGCCTACTAATTTACCGCAACCGGATTCTGAAAATTGATGTCCATGTGTTGAAGTCGCTTGCAGGTACCGAAACACACGCTTAAGAGCTTGCTAGTGAGTCGGGCAAGGATCAGCAGCATACTGACTTTAAGTTCCCACAGCGGCAGCAAGGTCCGAGCGAATACCAACCATCAGGTACGTTAAGGCACCAACAGCACTGCAATACGAAGCGTTCTTTATCGTCTCGTGGTGCTTGCAGCCATCTTCACACATAGCCTTGGTCAGCTTTAATCCAATGTCTTGAGGCATTCTTACAGGCTTGCAATCCTGCATGCCGTACTTGGTAAGAATCGACTGCAGAAACTTGGTTTGCCGCATTGACACATCTCCAGACTCGTCATTTCGCTATACTTGCCTTCCAAGACAGAACTTCAGCTCACCTAAGTCGGACTTATCAGATCGCTTACTCAAAGCACGCTTTGTCGCCTCAGGTAAAGAGGCGAGGTAAAGTTATATTGCTGCACGCAAGAATTAGATCGTCGACGTAGATCACCACAAATATCATGGTCATTTCGTCGCCCTTGACGTACACGCAATGGTCCATTTCACACTTGGTAAATCCAGTCTTGCGCATAGACTCGACAATTGTTTGGCTCCACATTCGGGGAGACTGCTTAAGGCCGTACAGTGCACGCTTGAGCTTGCACACATGATCCGGATACTTCGAGCTGATAAAACCTTCAGGCTGCGTCATGTAAATTTCTTCATCCAGCAAACAATTAAGAAATGCTATCTTGACATCCATCTGGTGTAGAACCAGGACATGCTGAGCCGCTATACTCAGAATAATCCGAATTGATGTAAACTTGGCCACAGGGGCGAATGTCTCTTCAAAGTCCACTTCGTACTTCTGCAGAAAACCTTTCGCAACGAGGCGTGCCTTGTATCGCTTGATAAATCCTTCCTTCAGCAGTTTCTTTTATCTTGAACGCCCACTTCCTGCTTATCGCTTTTCGGCCGCGTGGCAGGACAACAAGCTCCCATGTCTCATTATTGGTCAGCGATCTAAACCCAGATGCGCACGCTCTCTTCCACTTGCTGACGTCGCTGGATTCCATAGCTGACATATATGATGTCGATACTTTTCCCACTGAATTCGCAGCGTACGCACAATTTTTTTCTTCTTCCTTGATCGACGTAAGCAGAGCTGACATGTCTTTAAAAGGTCTTGGTTGACCTCGAACTGGCGTTTCTTCACTTGCACGACTAAAACGCCCACTTCGTTTAGCTTTTGGAGGTCGAGACAAATTTCCAAGCGATTGAGTCCTCAGACAGCGCTTAGATCCTAGAATATAATCAGTATTCGGCCGCTTAGATTGATGCGTTTTCTCTTGTAATGGAGGAATTTCGGACGACTCTTCGTGCATATCTTTGTCGTTTTCTTCACCGTCGGTCACCGCAATTCCGCCGTGATATTCTATTCTCCTGTCAGAGTCTTGTCCATGTTTCCCGCTGTCAAAAGTGTTCTCCATAAACTTAGCATCGCGACTTACAATAATCCGGCCTCTGGATAGTTGCTCGAACCGATACGCCTTTTCGTGCTCCGAATATCCAAGAAAACGGCTCAGACTTGCTTGAGCGTCGAATTTCGAGCGCTTCTCCATTGGGACGTGTACATACGCATGACAGCCAAATATCTTGACATTGGCAAGTATCGGCTTTTTCTTTATCCGTTCCTCGTGTGGAGTCTTAAGCGAGCATTGAGCACGAGTTGGCAAACGATTACGAAGAAAAACAGCTGTCAAAAGTGCTTCTCCTTAGTACTCCTTGGCCATAAAGAAAAGGTTAAAGGCTTGAGGTTGAGTGCAAAATGCAAAGTAAATATATTAAGGTCCTTAGTTCGCAAACCTATTGCTACCTCTAAGCCAATCATTACTTCTAGCCAATCATAGTTCTTAGAACCTTCTAGAAGCTTGTGACGTCATCTACTGACGTCATCTACTGACGTCATCTACTGATGTCACACTATGACGTCATTACCGGTATATACTGGTACATACTGGTAGTCTCTTGGTCAGGTCGAAACCGCTTCCTTGCCAACACTCCCACTCGACTCGACACCGCTGGGTGCTCGTATTCCGAGCCTGTTTCGGAGGTTTTCGAACTGCACAGCTGTAATGGCCTTGGTCATGATGTCTGCTAGCATGTCTGTTGTCGAAACATATTGCAGCACCACTTCGCCTTCTTCTACCTTCTCGCGCACGAAGTGGTAGCGAATGTCAATATGCTTGGTACGCTTGTGAAACTCTGGATTCTTAGCCAGTGCAATAGAGCCTTGATTATCTTCGTAGATCTTGATTGCATCGTCGCTTGCCATCTCGCCGAGCTCACACAAGAACACCTTCAGCCATACAGCCTCTTGGGTTGCTTCCGATAACGCCATGTACTCGGCTTCCGTTGAGGACAGTGCCACCGTGCGCTGCTTCTTGCTTCTCCAGCTGATACACCCGCCACTCATCATGAATGCGTAGCCACTTGTGCTCCTTCTTGACTCGATGTCTCCGGCCCAGTCTGCGTCTGAATAGCCGCACACACAACAGTTGTCTTGCCGTGAGTACTCGAGTCCTTGAGTCGATGTAGCTTGGAGGTACCGCATAACACGCTTGAGAGCTTGCCAGTGTGTCGGGCACGGGTCGGCGGCAAACTGGCTTAGTACTCCCACTGCAGCAGCGAGGTCTGACCGCGTCGCCACCATCAGGTACATGATGCTGCCGACGGCACTCCGGTACGGCACGTTCTTCATTGTGTCTTCGTGATTGCAGCCGCCCTCGCACATGCTCTTGGTCAACTTGAGTCCTGGATCTTGCGGCGTCTTCACAGGCTTGCTGTCTTGCATGCCGAACCTTGTTAAAATGGACTTGAGAAACTTGGTCTGCCGCACCGTCACTTTTCCTTCGTCACGGTTGTTCTTAATTTCCATCCCGAGAAAGTATTCCAGCTCGCCCATGTCCGTCATCTCAAAGCGTTCACTCAGCGCGTGCTTGGTCGACTCCAACAACTCGTCGTTACTGCTTGCCAGGATGAGGTCGTCCACGTACAGCACCACGAAGATCATCTGATGGTCATTTCTCTTGATGTAGACGCAGTGATCCGACTCGCACTTCTTGAACCCCATTTCTAGCATGAAAACGTCGATGGTGTGGTTCCACATTCGCGGCGACTGCTTTAGCCCATAGAGCGACCGCTTCAGCTTGCATACGTAATTCGGATGATCTTCGTCGACATACCCATCCGGCTGCACCATGTAGAGGTCTTCGTCGAGAACTCCGTTCAGGAGCGCTGTCTTAACATCCATCTGATGTACTTTGAGACTGTGCTTGGCAGCCATACTGAGCACTGTCCGGATCGATGTGAACTTGGCCACCGGTGCGAACGTTTCTTCATAGTCGATGCCGTATTTCTAAGAAAATCCCTTCGACACCATTCGCGCCTTGAACCGCTCCACTTCTCCATTTTGATTTTCCTTCACGCGAAAGACCCATCTGCAGCCGATCGCCTTCCGACCCTTCGGTAGTGGCACAACATCCCATGTGTCGTTTTTTCGTAGCGACTCATACTCCGAGTCACACGTCTTCTTCCATTTGACTGCGTCGCTGGATTCCATCGCCGACTTAAACGTATTTGGCATTTCTCCCACTGAATCCACAACGTAGGCAGCCTCAAAACTTGTGCTTTCTTGCGCTGCCGCTGACATCTCATCGAGACCTATGTGTCGCCTGTGCGACGCAGACCGCTTGGCACTTGGAACCTTCACTGCTTGCTCCAATGACTGCGTCCGTTGGTGTCGCTTGCTGCCGGATTCGAGGTCTTCCTCCCGCGCAGTTTCTTCTTCATCATTTGCCTGTTCGTCCGATTGCGACGATTCTTGATCTGTCACAACTTCATCTTGGATGACGACCTCTCTCTGAGAGTAGTCCCGTCTCCCACTGTCGAAGACGTCTTCCATAAACTGCGCGTCACGACTCACCAGCACACGAGCGCTCTTCAATTCTTCAAACCGATACGCTTTCTCGTGCTCTGAGTACCCGACAAAACGGCAACGCACCGACCGAGCGTCAAACTTGGTGCGTTTCTCCTTCGGCACATGCACATACGCGTGGCAACCAAACACTTTCAGGTTCGCCAGCAATGGTTTCTTTCCTGTCCAAACTTGGTGCGGCGATTTGTCGTGGCTGATCGCGCGCGTCGGACACCGATTCCGGAGAAACGTAGCAGTCATCACCGCTTCGCCCCAATATCTCTTTGACAATCCGGCGTGTTCCAGCATGCAGCGCGCACACTCCACCAGCGTCCGGTTCATCCGTTCGGCGACTCCGTTCAGCTGAGGCGTGTATGGCGGTGTGAACTTCTGTATGATCCCACGTTTGCTGCAGAACTTGGCCATTTCGTGCGACATGTATTCGCCGCCGTTGTCACTGCGGAGCGTCTTCACCCGTTTACCCGTTTGGGTTTCCGCAAGCACAACGAAGTCAGCGAATTTGGCGGATACTTCGGACTTGTTTCGCAGCAAGTACACCACACAGAAGTGCGACTTGTCATCAATAAAGGTGACAAAATAGCGCTTTCCACCAAATGTTGATGTCTGCATGGGACCACACACATCGCTGTGGACATCCTCTAGCACTTGCTTCGCGCGGTTGGGTGACGACCTTATGTAGCTTACTCGTGTTTGCTTGCCGAGTGAGCATCCGTCGCACAGCTCCCACTGTTTTGCCGACACCACGTCCACGCCAATACCGTAGTTCTTCTTGATGATGGCATCTAGACCGCCAAGGCCGATGTGACCGAGTCGAAGGCGCCAGAGGTACGACGTGGTGTCCCCATTTCGATCCTTCGAGCTTGCCATATTGGCCTCATGCATCATTGGTGTCATGCAGAGCTTGAACAGTCCTTTGCCTTCACGAGCGCCGAGCTTCCAGTTGAGGCCTTTTGTCTCCGCGAAACACCCTTCGCTCTCGAAGGTCACGGCCCCAACGTCCTTGGTGAAGCGACCGACCGGAAACAAGTTGCGTGACAACTTTGGTATGTGCCACACATCGGTAAGCATACCCTTCTTGACCCCACGAGGAGTTTGCATGGACATCACAATGTCGCCAGTCCCAATAGCTTGAACCACACCGTCGTCTGCNCAAGGCTCAATTGCACTGGCCAAGAATCCACAGTTTCATAAGAGAACCAAGCATATCGACATTCGCTATCACTTCGTACGCGAAAAGGTTGAAGATGGCCAAGTTGTCTTGGAATACATTTCGACGACCAACATGCTAGCGGACCTCATGACAAAGCCAATTCCTGCGACTCAGTTTTGTGTGCTTCGAAACAAGCTTGGTGTACAAGGACCAGAAGCTGCCGAGTCGAGTGGGAGTGTTGTCAAGGATGCGCCTCGACATGCACAAGACTAACCGGTAAAGTATCGGTGGATCATCGACATCGCACGACAGCGACATCTGCATGCGACAGCACAACAGATGGTTCCGCGAACGTTCGAAGATCTTCTTCAAGATGCGCAAATGATCATGTTCAAGATGGGACCTCCACGTGGTAGAAGCTAATTGGCTAGAATGGATAAAGCCGGTAAATAAATCCAGTAGAGAATCCAGTAGGCTTAGAGGTAGCAAACGGTTTGCGAACTAAGGACCTTTAATATATTTACTTTGCATTTTGCCAACTAGTGCTCACTTGACCTTTACATTAATTTCTACATAGTCTAATTTACAATACTATAGTCTCGCATGAAGACCAAGCGCCACAGTCACATCCTTGTGGCGCGGTGCGGGCATTCCCTTTGTCATTATATCTGCCACATGTTCGACGTCTCACAGTATTCAAGGTGCATTTCGCCACGCTTGACTTCGTCACGGATGTGTATGATACTTGATTGCATTTCGCCTTGACTTCGTCACGGATGTGTATGATACTTGATTGCATTTTGCCTTGACTTCGTCACGGATGTGTATGATACTTGATGTCAATGTGCTTTGCACGGCCGTCGTTGACAGGATTCTTCGTCATCTTGATGCATGATTGATTGTATTCAAAGATCTTGAGTTCCGGTCCTGGTTCACATGCCGCATCCAATATCTCAAAGAATAAGTGATGAATCCACGTGCCTTCTTGGACCACTAAGTTTAAGGCAATGTATTCTGCCTTGCCGGTTGACAGTGATATACTTGACTGTTTCTTGCTTCCCCACTTATGGGAGCATCCATAAGAATGAAAGCGTATTTAGAAGTTGACTTGCGATCAAAGTGGTCGCCCGCCCAGTCTGCATCGGAATAGCCGCGAAAGCCGACTTTATTGCCAGGCTGAAAACGAATACCATAAGCCTTTGTCCCTTGCAGGTAAGCCGTAAATCGCCTTGACCAGCTCAAGACAATCAAAGTCTTTGTCGAGCTCAACCCCTTCTCGTGCGACACAGTACACAACTTCTTTCATATCCATCAAGAAAAGCTGTCACCACATCCAACTGATCAAGTGGCCACCCAAAGTACTTGGTCATAGCAATCACCATGCGTAGCGTTACATACTTGACCACAGGCGAAAATGTCTCCGTGTAGTCGATTCCATACTTTTGCTTGAATCCTTTTGCGACGAGACAAGCCTTGTACTTCTCGATGGAGCCACCAGCTTTGCACTTGATCTTGAACACCCACTTTGTTTTAATGGCTGCTATCTTGATGGCAACTTTGCAGCTTGAAACACTCACGAAGCTGCATGGAATCCAACTCAGCACGTGTTGCCTTGCGCCAATGTAGCTGATCCGGCCCGCCTATGGCATCTTGAAATGTAATCGGCTCAGATAAGCCTTTGGCTTCGACCGCATTAGCACTTGCACGCTAGAACGCAGGTGGAGTTGAGTTGCTGTTATCAGTCCCAAAGCATTTATCTCATGAGTCAGAGAAGCTTCCTTGCACGCATTTTGTCGCCGCTTGGGTTAACGTGACTCCAAATCTTCTGGAGCGCTTCCCTCTTCTAATCCGGTTTCATGATAATTAGGACATGAAACTTTAAATGAGCGATTTGAGTCACTTGAACGATCCTTGCGTTTTTCCAATCTGCTTATAGTCCGTTGTATATGACGAGTCGTCATCGCTAATCTCGAGCGCGTCAAAGTCGAGATTTGCTTCTTCAAGGTCGTCAAAATCTGGACCAATAGATCTCCTAGACTTGACTCGTCGAACATGACATCTCGACTGATCACCACTCACTGAGCGTCAATGTCATAGACTCGATAGGCCTTAGAAACTTCTTCATAGCCTACAAACACACCCACTCGAGACTTGGAATTCCACTTAAGCCGTTTTCCTTTGGAGTCAAGACATAAGCTCGACAACCAAAAACACGCGTATGCTTGACGCTTGCCTTAAACTTGTGCACGATCTCGAACGGATTTTTGTTCTTGAGTTTTGGTGACGGAAGGCGATTCTTGACGTAAATCGCAGTTATGGCAGCTTTACCCCAGAAACACTTGTTTAGTTTTGCATGGTGAAGCATGCTTCGTCCAATCGTAACAATCGTCCGTATGGCGTGCTCAGCTGTCCCATTGGTTCGATGAGCGTAGGGAACCGTAATCAGCTGCTCGATACCCTTCCCCCGTCTTCGTAAAAAACGTAAGCAAATTAGTTGCAAACTCGCGAGCTCCGTCATGCCTCACAAACTTGACCTTTTTTCCGAACTGCGTTTGGTCCTTGAAAATGTAAGTCTTGATGAAGTCCTCGCTTCTGACTTGGCACGCAAACAAACCCCTTCATACATCCGCTGGCCTCGTCCACAATAGGTAGCAAGTACTAGCTGCCACCGAAAGATTCTTGCTCCATCGGTCCGCAACTGGCAAAGTAAAGCAATTCAAATGGAGCATATCGGCGCTTATCATAGTTGCTTGGAAATGGTTTTTGGACCATTTTTCCTTCTTGACATCCACAACACATGCTCGATAAAGTTGACGTTGATGGTGAGGAGGCATCCTTGATCATTCCACTCGCAACCATTTTTTGCAACACGTCATTTGGAGCGTGGCTTATTCGCGCATGTAAGTCGATGTTGTTGTTTGAAGTCGCTGAATTGGCAGATCGTTGTGGTGTTCGAAGCCAGTAAAGACCGTTGACGAGATCAGCCGTCGCCACCACTTGCTTGGAGCCTTTTATTTCGAAATTCATTTGAGCTCCGTCGAACACCATTTGAAAACGTCCACTTTTATTTATCTGCGGAACAGAAAGTAGGTTCTTGCTCATCTTGGGTACGTATATGTTAAAGTCTGAAGCCGATGCTGAAAGGCGTGAAAAAGAATCGGGCAAAGCGAGGAGTCTGCGCGAAGAGACGAAGACACTTGAGTCGGAGGAGGAATATTTGGAAGAGATAGATTTGTTGAAACTTACACTTCTGCTCCCGTAACCACTTATTTCTACGTAGTCTAATTCACAATACTATAGTATAACTAAGTACTGTGCTATACCGCGGTTCGGATTGGACTTGTTCGCGTTGTGTACGTTACCTGAAACCCAGAACCCTAAATATTCTTTTCACGAACAAAATGGTATCGAATATCGATGTGCTTGGTGCGCTTGTGGAATTCGGGCTTCTTGGGCTTTGTTCAGTACAAACACGATCCACTAGTGCTTCGTCTTAATTCGATGTAACCTGCTTAGTCAGCATCCGAATAGCCTACTTCTTCACCGCAACCGGCTTCTGAAATTAAATATCCATGTGTTGGAGTCGCTTGCAGGTACCGAAACACACGCTTAGGAGCTTGCTAGTGAGTCGGGCAAGGATCAGCAGCATACTGACTTTGAGTTCCCACAGCGGCAACAAGGTCCGGGCGAGTACCAACCATCAGGTACGTTAAAGCACCAACAGTACTGCAATACTATACGTTTTTTATCGTCTCGCGGTTCTTGCAGCCATCTTCACACATAGTCTTGGTCAGCTTTAATCCAATGTCTTGAGGCGTTCTTACAGGCTTGCAATCCTGCATGCCGTACTTGGTAAGAATCGACTGCAGAAACTTGGTTTGCCGCATGGACACACCTCCAGACTCGTCATTTCGCTATACTTGCCTTCCAAGACAGAACTTCAGCTCACCTAAGTCGGACTTATCAGATCGCTTACTCAAAGCACGCTTTGTCGCCTCAGGTAAAGAGGCGAGGTAAAGTTATATTGCTGCACGCAAGAGTTAGATCGTCGACGTAGATCAGTACAAATATCATGGTCATTTCGTCGCCCTTGACGTACACGCAATGGTCCATTTCACACTTGGTAAATCCAGTCTTGCGCATAGACTCGACAATTGTTTGGCTCCACATTCGGGGAGACTGCTTAAGGCCGTACAGTGCACGCTTGAGCTTGCACACATGATCCGGATACTTCGAGCTGATAAAACCTTCAGGCTGCGTCATGTAATTTTCTTCATCCAGCAAACAATTAAGAATGCTGTCTTGACATCCATCTGGTGTAGAACGAGGACATGCTGAGCCGCTATACTCAGAATAATCCGAATTGATGTAAACTTGGCCACAGGGGCGAATGTCTCTTCAAAGTCCACTCCGTACTTCTGCAGAAAACCTTTCGCAACGAGGCGTGCCTTGTATCGCTTGATAAGTCCTTCCTTCAGCAGTTTCTTTTACCTTGAACGTCCACTTGCTGCTTATTGCTTTTCGGCCGCGTGGCAGGACAACAAGCTCCCATGTCTCATTCTTGGTCAGCGATCTAAACCCAGATGCGCACGCTTCCTTCCACTTGCTGACGTCGCTGGATTCCATAGCTGACATATATGATGTCGATACTTTTCCCACTAAATTCGCAGCGTACGCACAATCTTTTTCTTCTTCCTTGATCGACGTAAGTAGAGCTGACATGTCTTTAAAAGGTCTTGGTTGATTTTGAACTGGCGTTTCTTCACTTGCACGACTAAAACGCCCACTTCGTTTAGCTTTTGGAGGTCGAGACAAATTTTCAAGCGATTGAGTCCTCAGACAGCGCTTAGATCCTAGAATATAATCAGTATTCGGCCGCTTAGATTGATGCGTTTCCTCTTGTAATGGAGGAATTTCGGACGACTCTTCGTGCATATCTTTGTCGCTTTCTTTACCGTCGGTCACCGCAATTCCGCCGTGATATTCTATTCTCCTGTCAAAGTCTTGTCCATGTTTCCCGCTGTCAAAAGTGTTCTCCATAAACTTAGCATCGCGACGTACAATAATCCGGCCTGTGGATAGTTGCTCGAACCAATACGCCTTTTCGTGCTCCGAATATCCAAGAAAACGGCTCAGACTTGCTTGAGCGTCGAATTTCGATCGCTTCTCCACTGGGACGTGTACATACGCATGACAGCCAAATACCTTGACATTGGCAAGTATCGGCTTTTTCTTTATCCATTCCTCGTGTGGAGTCTTAAGCGAGCCTTGAGCACGAGTTGGCAAGCGATTACGAAGAAAAACAGCTGTCAAAACTGCTTCTCCATAGTTCTCATTGGCCAACCCAGCATGCTCAATCATGCACCGCGATCACTCGACAAGGGTCCGATTCATCCTTTCGGCTTCACCGTTGAGTTAAGGAGTATGCGGTGGCGTAAACTTTTGGACAATGCCGCGATCGGCGCAGAATTTGGTCATTTTAGCTGACTTGTACTCGCTGCCGTTGTTTCTGCAAAGCATCTTGACGGAGTTGCCGGTTAAATTCTCAGCAAACTTTACAAAGTGAACAAACTTGTTGAAGGCTTCGGACTTGTTCCGCATAAGATACACTGCGCAGTGTCGAGACTTGTCATTGATACAAGTAACAAAATACTTCATCCTGCCGAAAGTGAAAGTCCCCATCGGTCCAAACATATTGTTAAAGTCTGAAGTCGATGCTGAAAGGCGTGAGGAAGAATCGGGCAACGCGAGGAGTCTACGCAAAGAAACGAAGACACTTGAGTCGGAGGAGGAATATTTGGAAGTGATTGATTTGTTGGAAGTTACACTTCTACTTCCGTAACCACTCATTTCTACATAGTCTAATTCACAATACTATAGTCTCGCATGAAGACCAAGCGCCACAGTCATATCCTTGTGGCGCGGTGCGGGTATTCCCTTTGTCATTATATCTGCCACATGTTCGACGTCTCACAGTATTCAAGGTGCATTTCGCCACGCTTGACTTCGTCACGGATGTGTATGATACTTGATTGCATTTCGCCTTGACTTCGTCACGGATGTGTATGATACTTGATGTCAATGTGCTTTGCACGGCCGTCGTTGACAGGATTCTTCGTCATCTTGATGCATGATTGATTGTATTCAAAGATCTTGAGTTCCGGTCCTGGTTCGCATGCCGCATCCAATATCTCAGAGAATAAGTGATGAATCCACGTGCCTTCTTGGACCGCTAAGTTTAAGGCAATGTATTCTGCCTTGCCGGTTGACAGTGATATACTTGACTGTTTCTTGCTTCCCCACTTATGGGAGCATCCATAAGAATGAAAGCGTATTTAGAAGTTGACTTGCGATCAAAGTGGTCGCCCGCCCAGTCTGCATCGGAATAGCCGCGAAAGCCGACTTTATTGCCAGGCTGAAAACGAATACCATAAGCCTTTGTCCCTTGCAGGTAAGCCGTAAATCGCCTTGACCAGCTCAAGACAATCAAAGTCTTTGTCGAGCTCAACCCCTTCTCGTGCGACACAGTACACAACTTCTTTCATATCCATCAAGAAAAGCTGCCACCACATCCAACTGATCAAGTGGCCACCCAAAGTACTTGGTCATAGCAATCACCATGCGTAGCGTTACATACTTGACCACAGGCGAAAATGTCTCCGTGTAGTCGATTCCATACTTTTGCTTGAATCCTTTTGCGACGAGACAAGCCTTGTACTTCTCGATGGAGCCAACAGCTTTGCACTTGATCTTGAACACCCACTTTGTTTTAATGGCTTGCTATCTTGATGGCAACTTTGCAGCTTGAAACACTCACGAAGCTGCATGGAATCCAACTCAGCACGTATTGCCTTGCGCCAATGTAGCTGATCCGGCCCGCCTATGGCATCTTGAAATGTAATCGGCTCAGATAAGCCTTTGGCTTCGACCGCATTAGCACTTGCACGCTAGAACGCAGGTGGAGTTGAGTTGCTGTTATCATTCCCAAAGCATTTATCTCATGAGTCAGAGAAGCTTCCTTGCACGCATTTTATCGCCGCTTGGGTTAACGTGACTCCAAATCTTCTGGAGCGCTTCCCTCTTCTAATCCGGTTTCATGATAATTAGGACATGAAACTTTAAATGAGCGATTTGAGTCACTTGAACGATCCTTGCGTTTTTCCAACCTGCTTAAAGTCCGTTGTATATGGCGAGCCGTCATAGCTAATCTCGAGCGCGTCAAAGTCGAGATTTGCTTCTTCAACGTCGTCAAAATCTGGACCAATAGATCTCCTAGACTTGACTCGTCGAACATGACATCTCGACTGATCACCACTCACTGAGCGTCAATGTCATAGACTCGATAGGCCTTAGAAACTTCTTCATAGCCTACAAACACACCCACTCGAGACTTGAAATTCCACTTAAGCCGTTTTCCTTTGGAGTCAAGACAGAAGCTCGACAACCAAAAACACGCGTATGCTTGACGCTTGCCTTAAACTTGTGCACGATCTCGAACGGATTTTTGTTCTTGAGTTTTGGTGACGGAAGGCGATTCTTGACGTAAATCGCAGTTATGGCAGCTTTACCCCAGAAACACTTGTTTAGTTTTGCATGGTGAAGCATGCTTCGTCCAATCGTAACAATCGTCCGTATGGCGTGCTTAGCTGTCCCATTGGTTCGATGAGCGTAGGGAACCGTAATCAGCTGCTCGATACCCTTCCCCCGTCTTCGTAAAAAACGTAAGCAAATTAGTTGCAAACTCGCGAGCTCCGTCATGCCTCACAAACTTGACCTTTTTTCCGAACTGCGTTTGGACCTTGAAAATGTAAGTCTTGATGAAGTCCTCGCTTCTGACTTGGCACGCAAACAAACCCCTTCATACATCCGCTGGCCTCGTCCACAAAAGGTAGCAAGTACTAGCTGCCACCGAAAGATTCTTGCTCCATCGGTCCGCAACTGGCAAAGTAAAGCAATTCAAATGGAGCATATCGGCGCTTATCATAGTTGCTTGGAAATGGTTTTTGGACCATTTTTCCTTCTTGACATCCACAACACATGCTCGATAAAGTTGACGTTGATGGTGAGGAGGCATCCTTGATCATTCCACTCGCAACCATTTTTTGCAACACGTCATTTGGAGCGTGGCTTATTCGCGCATGTAAGTCGATGTTGTTGTTCGAAGTCGCTGAATTGGCAGATCGTTGTGGTGTTCGAAGCCAGTAAAGACCGTTGACGAGATCAGCCGTCGCCACCACTTGCTTGGAGCCTTTTATTTCGAAATTTATTTGAGCTCCGTCGAACACCATTTGAAAACGTCCACTTTTAGTGCGGAACAGAAAGTAGGTTCTTGCTCATCTTGGGTACGTATATGTTAAAGTCTGAAGCCGATGCTGAAAGGCGTGAAAAAGAATCGGGCAAAGCGAGGAGTCTGCGCGAAGAGACGAAGACACTTGAGTCGGAGGAGGAATATTTGGAAGAGATAGATTTGTTGAAACTTACACTTCTGCTCCCGTAACCACTTATTTCTACGTAGTCTAATTCACAATACTATAGTATAACTAAGTACTGTGCTATACCGCGGTTCGGATTGGACTTGTTCGCGTTGTGTACGTTACCTGAAACCCAGAACCCACAAAATGGTATCGAATATCGATGTGCTTGGTGCGCTTGTGGAATTCGGGCTTCTTGGGCTTTGTTCAGTACAAACACGATCCACTAGTGCTTAGTCAGCATCCGAATAGCCTACTACTTCACCGCAAGCGGCTTCTGAAAATCAATGTCCATGTGTTGGAGTCGCTTGCAGGTACCGAAACACACGCTTAAGAGCTTGCTAGTGAGTCGGGCAAGGATCAGCAGCATACTGACTTTGAGTTCCCACAGCGGCAACAAGGTCCGATCGAGTACCAACCATCAGGTACGTTAAAGCACCAACAGTACTGCAATACTATACGTTTTTTATCGTCTCGCGGTTCTTGCAGCCATCTTCACACATAGTCTTGGTCAGCTTTAATCCAATGTCTTGAGGCGTTCTTACAGGCTTGCAATCCTGCATGCCGTACTTGGTAAGAATCGACTGCAGAAACTTGGTTTGCCGCATGGACACACCTCCAGACTCGTCATTTCGCTATACTTGCCTTCCAAGACAGAACTTCAGCTCATTTAAGTCGGACTTATCAGATCGCTTACTCAAAGCACGCTTTGTCGCCTCAGGCGAGGTAAAGTTATATTGCTGCACGCAAGAATTAGATCGTCGACGTAGATCAGTACAAATATCATGGTCATTTCGTCGCCCTTGACGTACACGCAATGGTCCATTTCACACTTGGTAAATCCAGTCTTGCGCATAGACTCGACAATTGTTTGGCTCCACATTCGGGGAGACTGCTTAAGGCCGTAGAGTGCACGCTTGAGCTTGCACACATGATCCGGATACTTCGAGCTGATAAAACCTTCAGGCTGCGTCATGTAAATTTCTTCATCCAGCAAACAATTAAGAAATGGTGTCTTGACATCCATCTGGTGTAGAACGAGGACATGCTGAGCCGCTATACTCAGAATAATCCGAATTGATGTAAACTTGGCCACAGGGGCGAATGTCTTTTCAAAGTCCACTCCGTACTTCTGCAGAAAACCTTTCGCAACGAGGCGTGCCTTGTATCGCTTGATAAGTCCTTCCTTCAGCAGTTTCTTTTACCTTGAACGTCCACTTGCTGCTTATTGCTTTTCGGCCGCGTGGCAGGACAACAAGCTCCCATGTCTCATTCTTGGTCAGCGATCTAAACCCAGATGCGCACGCTTCCTTCCACTTGCTGACGTCGCTGGATTCCATAGCTGACATATATGATGTCGATACTTTTCCCACTGAATTCGCAGCGTACGCACAATTTTTTTCTTCTTCCTTGATCGACGTAAGCAGAGCTGACATGTCTTTAAAAGGTCTTGGTTGACCTCGAACTGGCGTTTCTTCACTTGCACGACTAAAACGCCCACTTCGTTTAGCTTTTGGAGGTCGAGACAAATTTCCAAGCGATTGAGTCCTCAGACAGCGCTTAGATCCTAGAATATAATCAGTATTCGGCCGCTTAGATTGATGCGTTTCCTCTTGTAATGGAGGAATTTCGGACGACTCTTCGTGCATATCTTTGTCGTTTTCTTTACCGTCGGTCACCGCAATTCTGCCGTGATATTCTATTCTCCTGTCAGAGTCTTGTCCATGTTTCCTGTTAAATGTCCAATCCGAACTTTGTGCTGGACAAGGAACTGCTCAAGATATATTTGAAGCAGTAAGTGGCAATCAGTAAGTATCGGTAAGTACCGGTATTGCAGGATGACGTCATAATGATGACGCCATGGATGATGACGCCACGGCTGATTACGCCCAGGATGAAAAGTCGCGATGGGCAGAACCTTCTCTAAGCTTCCAGAAGCTTCTAGAAGGATGTAGATGATTGGCTTAGATGTAGCTAGATAAGAAGTGAACTAAGTCTATAATACAATCACTTTCGGATTTCCATTCTTCCCTACAAGTGTCTTCTCGGTCTTTGCCCAAGAACACACTCCAACTATCTTCTTAAGTTTCGTCAAGCTTCAACAGGTTATGAGCCCAAGTGCCATGTCCTCTTCGCAAGATTCCACGGCCAAGGTCTCCATTGACAGATTCAATGGGGACAACTATGCTACTTGGAGCCGCTTCATGCGTGGCGTGTTCCTGACCAAATCGGTCTGGCATGTCGTGAACCGCGAGGTTTCACCGACGTTCACGGACCCTCGGGCTTCAGACGACTACGTCAAGGCAAGCAACGTCGCCTTTGGAATTATGCTCTTGCATATGGGCGCGGACTACCATCACGTGGTTGATGAGTGTGAAGAAGCCTGGGTGGCGTGGGCGCGGATCAGGACACTTTATGGTGGGTCACAGAAGGCTGGGCGTATCTTTTTGAAACGCCAGTTGTTCAGCATGGAAATGCCCGAAGGCGGTAATGTATTGCATCATTGCAATGATGTCCTCAACATCAGCGCGAAGCTAAGTAGCATCGGCGCGAAGATGGAGGACGAGGACGTCGCGATTTGTTTGCTGCGCAGTCTACCCAAGAGCTACGAGAATGTAGTGCTCAATCTGGAGATGAACAGCGCGGAGCTACGATCGCGGGACGTCGTAAAAGTGCTTACCAACGAGCACATCAAGCGACAAGGTGCGAAGGCTACAGTTGTGAAGACTGAAGACGCAGCGAAAGCGTTCAGTGCCGAACGTGAGCCGCACCATTGCACGTATTGCGGAAAGCTGGGGCACACGATAGACAAGTGCTGGACCAAGCAGAAAGCTGAGAACAAGGGACCAAGACGCGGCGGCAATAGTCGTGGACGCGGGGCCAACAATGCTCAATGGCGCATTGAAGACAACTACGAATATCAAGATCGAATCGCCTTTGCCGTTTCGATGGAATGTGGATTGTCGAACAACATGAGTATGCCCGGAATGTGGGCGGTTGACAGCGGTGCAACACATCACATCTGCAACAACAAGAAGAAGTTTACAAGCCTCAATGAACAAGATGAAGGTGAGCTTTCGGTTGCTGATGGACGTAAGGCCGCAATCAAGGGAGTGGGAACCATCATTGAGACGGTGGTGTTGCCCAACGGCGATGAACATGAGATCGAGATCAAGAATGCGCTATTCGTACCAAGCATGAACAAGAATCTTCTATCGGTTCCGCAGATCAACAAGTCTGGGAAATTTCAAGTTGTATTTGACGGTTCAAAGATGCATGTGGCACGAAAGAACACGACCCAAGTTGTGGCAACAGCGGATCTCATCGATGGACTCTACTGGCTTCGAACACCACACGTGTCTGTAAACACCGCAACGAGCTCCCAATCTATTAATTTACATGCACGTATGGGTCATGCACCATTGGAAATTCTTCGAAAAATGATCAAGAGTGGAATGGTTAAAGATGCCTCAATGTCTTCAAATTCGAGTGGATCAAGTATATGTCTGGGTTGCCAACAAGGAAAAATGGTCCAAAAACCATTTATAAGCAACCGTGACAAGCGCAATTACGACACGTTTGAGCTGATCCACTTTGACATCTGTGGCCCTATGGAAGAAGTTTCAATTGGTGGTAGCAGATACCTGCTACTGATCGTTGACGAAGCTAGCGGGTGCATGAAGGGTTTCTGTTTACGTACCAAGTCCGAGAGCGAGGACTGCATCCGGAATTACATTGTCAAGATCCAAGCTCAATTTTCCAAAAAGGTCAAGTTCGTTCGCCACGATGGAGCTCGAGAATTCGCCTCCAACTCGCTCAAGATGTTCTATGAAGATGAAGGAATTGAGCAGCAGGTCACAGTGCCATATGCGCATCAAACCAACGGAACTGCAGAACGTGCCATCCGAACCATCGTCACGATCGGACGTAGCTTGCTGCACCACGCAAAGTTGGACAAATGTTTTTGGGCTGAGGCAGCAATCACGGCCATCTACATAAAGAATCGACTACCGTCGCCCAAGATTTCTCATATGACACCGTTTGAGATCGTGCACGGCTGCAAACCAAGTGTCAAACACATGCGTGTTTTTGGATGCCGAGCGTTTATTCTAACACCGAGAGAGAAACGCCTCAAATGGGACGCCAAATCTCAAGTTGGAATTTTCATGGGGTATGAAGAAACATCCAAAGCGTATCGAGTTTATGATATTAAGTCCCAGCAAGTGGTGATTAGTCGGGACGTTCACTTCGATGAATCCTGCTTTG
>NC_090616.1:2604192-2610632 GCF_004359215.1 Bremia lactucae
CTTGACTTCGTCACGGATGTGTATGATACTTGATGTCAATGTGCTTTGCACGGCCGTCGTTGACAGGATTCTTCGTCATCTTGATGCATGATTGATTGTATTCAAAGATCTTGAGTTCCGGTCCTGGTTCGCATGCCGCATCCAATATCTCAGAGAATAAGTGATGAATCCACGTGCCTTCTTGGACCGCTAAGTTTAAGGCAATGTATTCTGCCTTGCCGGTTGACAGTGATATACTTGACTGTTTCTTGCTTCCCCACTTATGGGAGCATCCATAAGAATGAAAGCGTATTTAGAAGTTGACTTGCGATCAAAGTGGTCGCCCGCCCAGTCTGCATCGGAATAGCCGCGAAAGCCGACTTTATTGCCAGGCTGAAAACGAATACCATAAGCCTTTGTCCCTTGCAGGTAAGCCGTAAATCGCCTTGACCAGCTCAAGACAATCAAAGTCTTTGTCGAGCTCAACCCCTTCTCGTGCGACACAGTACACAACTTCTTTCATATCCATCAAGAAAAGCTGTCACCACATCCAACTGATCAAGTGGCCACCCAAAGTACTTGGTCATAGCAATCACCATGCGTAGCGTTACATACTTGACCACAGGCGAAAATGTCTCCGTGTAGTCAATTCCATACTTTTGCTTGAATCCTTTTGCGACGAGACAAGCCTTGTACTTCTCGATGGAGCCACCAGCTTTGCACTTGATCTTATACGCCCACCTTGTTTTAATGGCTTGCTATCTTGATGGCAACTTTGCAGCTTGAAACACTCACGAAGCTGCATGGAATCCAACTCAGCACGTATTGCCTTGCGCCAATGTAGCTGATCCGGCCCGCCTATGGCATCTTGAAATGTAATCGGCTCAGATAAGCCTTTGGCTTCGACCGCATTAGCACTTGCACGCTAGAACGCAGGTGGAGTTGAGTTGCTGTTATCATTCCCAAAGCATTTATCTCATGAGTCAGAGAAGCTTCCTTGCACGCATTTTATCGCCGCTTGGGTTAACGTGACTCCAAATCTTCTGGAGCGCTTCCCTCTTCTAATCCGGTTTCATGATAATTAGGACATGAATCTTTAAATGAGCGATTTGAGTCACTTGAACGATCCTTGCGTTTTTCCAATCTGCTTATAGTCCGTTGTATATGACGAGTCGTCATCGCTCATCTCGAGCGCGTCAAAGTCGAGATTTGCTTCTTCAAGGTCGTCAAAATCTGGACCAATAGATCTCCTAGACTTGACTCGTCGAACATGACATCTCGACTGATCACCACTCACTGAGCGTCAATGTCATAGACTCGATAGGCCTTAGAAACTTCTTCATAGCCTACAAACACACCCACTCGAGACTTGGAATTCCACTTAAGCCGTTTTCCTTTGGAGTCAAGACATAAGCTCGACAACCAAAAACACGCGTATGCTTGACGCTTGCCTTAAACTTGTGCACGATCTCGAACGGATTTTTGTTCTTGAGTTTTGGTGACGGAAGGCGATTCTTGACGTAAATCGCAGTTATGGCAGCTTTACCCCAGAAACACTTGTTTAGTTTTGCATGGTGAAGCATGCTTCGTCCAATCGTAACAATCGTCCGTATGGCGTGCTCAGCTGTCCCATTGGTTCGATGAGCGTAGGGAACCGTAATCAGCTGCTCGATACCCTTCCCCCGTCTTCGTAAAAAACGTAAGCAAATTAGTTGCAAACTCGCGAGCTCCGTCATGCCTCACAAACTTGACCTTTTTTCCGAACTGCGTTTGGTCCTTGAAAATGTAAGTCTTGATGAAGTCCTCGCTTCTGACTTGGCACGCAAACAAACCCCTTCATACATCCGCTGGCCTCGTCCACAATAGGTAGCAAGTACTAGCTGCCACCGAAAGATTCTTGCTCCATCGGTCCGCAACTGGCAAAGTAAAGCAATTCAAATGGAGCATATCGGCGCTTATCATAGTTGCTTGGAAATGGTTTTTGGACCATTTTTCCTTCTTGACATCCACAACACATGCTCGATAAAGTTGACGTTGATGGTGAGGAGGCATCCTTGATCATTCCACTCGCAACCATTTTTTGCAACACGTCATTTGGAGCGTGGCTTATTCGCGCATGTAAGTCGATGTTGTTGTTTGAAGTCGCTGAATTGGCAGATCGTTGTGGTGTTCGAAGCCAGTAATGACCGTTGACGAGATCAGCCGTCGCCACCACTTGCTTGGAGCCTTTTATTTCGAAATTCATTTGAGCTCCGTCGAACACCATTTGAAAACGTCCACTTTTATTTATCTGCGGAACAGAAAGTAGGTTCTTGCTTATCTTGGATACGTATATGTTAAAGTCTGAAGCCGATGCTGAAAGGCGTGAAAAAGAATCGGGCAAAGCGAGGAGTCTGCGCGAAGAGACGAAGACACTTGAGTCGGAGGAGGAATATTTGGAAGAGATAGATTTGTTGAAACTTACACTTCTGCTCCCGTAACCACTTATTTCTACGTAGTCTAATTTACAATACTATAGTATAACTAAGTACTGTGCTATACCGCGGTTCGGATTGGACTTGTTCGCGTTGTGTACGTTACCTGAAACCCAGAACCCTAAATATTCTTTTCACGAACAAAATGGTATCGAATATCGATGTGCTTGGTGCGCTTGTGGAATTCGGGCTTCTTGGGCTTTGTTCAGTACAAACACGATCCACTAGTGCTTCGTCTTAATTCGATGTAACCTGCTTAGTCAGCATCCGAATAGCCTACTTCTTCACCGCAACCGGCTTCTGAAATTCAATGTCCATGTGTTGGAGTCGCTTGCAGGTACCGAAACACACGCTTAGGAGCTTGCTAGTGAGTCGGGCAAGGATCAGCAGCATACTGACTTTGAGTTCCCACAGCGGCAACAAGGTCCGGGCGAGTACCAACCATCAGGTACGTTAAAGCACCAACAGTACTGCAATACTATACGTTTTTTATCGTCTCGCGGTTCTTGCAGCCATCTTCACACATAGTCTTGGTCAGCTTTAATCCAATGTCTTGAGGCGTTCTTACAGGCTTGCAATCCTGCATGCCGTACTTGGTAAGAATCGACTGCAGAAACTTGGTTTGCCGCATGGACACACCTCCAGACTCGTCATTTCGCTATACTTGCCTTCCAAGACAGAACTTCAGCTCACCTAAGTCGGACTTATCAGATCGCTTACTCAAAGCACGCTTTGTCGCCTCAGGTAAAGAGGCGAGGTAAAGTTATATTGCTGCACGCAAGAGTTAGATCGTCGACGTAGATCAGTACAAATATCATGGTCATTTCGTCGCCCTTGACGTACACGCAATGGTCCATTTCACACTTGGTAAATCCAGTCTTGCGCATAGACTCGACAATTGTTTGGCTCCACATTCGGGGAGACTGCTTAAGGCCGTACAGTGCACGCTTGAGCTTGCACACATGATCCGGATACTTCGAGCTGATAAAACCTTCAGGCTGCGTCATGTAATTTTCTTCATCCAGCAAACAATTAAGAATGCTGTCTTGACATCCATCTGGTGTAGAACGAGGACATGCTGAGCCGCTATACTCAGAATAATCCGAATTGATGTAAACTTGGCCACAGGGGCGAATGTCTCTTCAAAGTCCACTCCGTACTTCTGCAGAAAACCTTTCGCAACGTGGCGTGCCTTGTATCGCTTGATAAGTCCTTCCTTCAGCAGTTTCTTTTACCTTGAACGTCCACTTGCTGCTTATTGCTTTTCGGCCGCGTGGCAGGACAACAAGCTCCCATGTCTCATTCTTGGTCAGCGATCTAAACCCAGATGCGCACGCTTCCTTCCACTTGCTGACGTCGCTGGATTCCATAGCTGACATATATGATGTCGATACTTTTCCCACTGAATTCGCAGCGTACGCACAATTTTTTTCTTCTTCCTTGATCGACGTAAGTAGAGCTGACATGTCTTTAAAAGGTCTTGGTTGATTTTGAACTGGCGTTTCTTCACTTGCACGACTAAAACGCCCACTTCGTTTAGCTTTTGGAGGTCGAGACAAATTTTCAAGCGATTGAGTCCTCAGACAGCGCTTAGATCCTAGAATATAATCAGTATTCGGCCGCTTAGATTGATGCGTTTCCTCTTGTAATGGAGGAATTTCGGACGACTCTTCGTGCATATCTTTGTCGTTTTCTTTACCGTCGGTCACCGCAATTCCGCCGTGATATTCTATTCTCCTGTCAGAGTCTTGTCCATGTTTCCCGCTGTCAAAAGTGTTCTCCATAAACTTAGCATCGCGACGTACAATAATCCGGCCTGTGGATAGTTGCTCGAACCGATACGCCTTTTCGTGCTCCGAATATCCAAGAAAACGGCTCAGACTTGCTTGAGCGTCGAATTTCGATCGCTTCTCCATTGGGACGTGTACATACGCATGACAGCCAAATACCTTGACATTGGCAAGTATCGGCTTTTTCTTTATCCATTCCTCGTGTGGAGTCTTAAGCGAGCCTTGAGCACGAGTTGGCAAACGATTACGAAGAAAAACAGCTGTCAAAACTGCTTCTCCTTAGTACTCATTGGCCAACCCAGCATGCTCAATCATGCACCGCGATCACTCGACAAGGGTCCGATTCATCCTTTCGGCTACACCGTTGAGTTAAGGAGTATACGGTGGCGTAAACTTTTGGACAATGCCGCGATCGGCGCAGAATTTGGTCATTTTAGCTGACTTGCACTCGCTGCCGTTGTTTCTGCAAAGCATCTTGACGGAGTTGCCGGTTAAATTCTCAGCAAACTTTACAAAGTGAACAAACTTGTTGAAGGCTTCGGACTTGTTCCGCATAAGATACACTGCGCAGTGTCGAGACTTGTCATCGATGCAAGTAACAAAATACTTCATCCCGCCGAAAGTGGAAGTCCCCATCGGTCCAAACACATTGTTAAAGTCTGAAGTCGATGCTGAAAGGCGTGAGGAAGAATCGGGCAACGCGAGGAGTCTACGCAAAGAGGCGAAGACACTTGAGTCGGAGGAGGAATATTTGGGAGTGATTGATTTGTTGGAAGTTACACTTCTACTTCCGTAACCACTCATTTCTACATAGTCTAATTCACAATACTATAGTCTCGCATGAAGACCAAGCGCCACAGTCATATCCTTGTGGCGCGGTGCGGGTATTCCCTTTGTCATTATATCTGCCACATGTTCGACGTCTCACAGTATTCAAGGTGCATTTCGCCACGCTTGACTTCGTCACGGATGTGTATGATACTTGATTGCATTTCGCCTTGACTTCGTCACGGATGTGTATGATACTTGATGTCAATGTGCTTTGCACGGCCGTCGTTGACAGGATTCTTCGTCATCTTGATGCATGATTGATTGTATTCAAAGATCTTGAGTTCCGGTCCTGGTTCGCATGCCGCATCCAATATCTCAGAGAATAAGTGATGAATCCACGTGCCTTCTTGGACCGCTAAGTTTAAGGCAATGTATTCTGCCTTGCCGGTTGACAGTGATATACTTGACTGTTTCTTGCTTCCCCACTTATGGGAGCATCCATAAGAATGAAAGCGTATTTAGAAGTTGACTTGCGATCAAAGTGGTCGCCCGCCCAGTCTGCATCGGAATAGCCGCGAAAGCCGACTTTATTGCCAGGCTGAAAACGAATACCATGAGCCTTTGTCCCTTGCAGGTAAGCCGTAAATCGCCTTGACCAGCTCAAGACAATCAAAGTCTTTGTCGAGCTTAACCCCTTCTCGTGCGACACAGTACACAACTTCTTTCATATCCATCAAGAAAAGCTGTCACCACATCCAACTGATCAAGTGGCTACCCAAAGTACTTGGTCATAGCGATCACCATGCGTAGCGTTACATACTTGACCACAGGCGAAAATGTCTCCGTGTAGTCGATTCCATACTTTTGCTTGAATCCTTTTGCGACGAGACAAGCCTTGTACTTCTCGATGGAGCCACCAGCTTTGCACTTGATCTTGAACACCCACTTTGTTTTAATGGCTTGCTATCTTGATGGCAACTTTGCAGCTTGAAACACTCACGAAGCTGCATGGAATCCAACTCAGCACGTATTGCCTTGCGCCAATGTAGCTGATCCGGCCCGCCTATGGCATCTTGAAATGTAATCGGCTCAGATAAGCCTTTGGCTTCGACCGCATTAGCACTTGCACGCTAGAACGCAGGTGGAGTTGAGTTGCTGTTATCATTCCCAAAGCATTTATCTCATGAGTCAGAGAAGCTTCCTTGCACGCATTTTATCGCCGCTTGGGTTAACGTGACTCCAAATCTTCTGGAGCGCTTCCCTCTTCTAATCCGGTTTCATGATAATTAGGACATGAAACTTTAAATGAGCGATTTGAGTCACTTGAACGATCCTTGCGTTTTTCCAATCTGCTTATAGTCCGTTGTATATGACGAGTCGTCATCGCTCATCTCGAGCGCGTCAAAGTCGAGATTTGCTTCTTCAA
>NC_090616.1:2611660-2617235 GCF_004359215.1 Bremia lactucae
CGAACACCATTTGAAAACGTCCATTTTTATATATCTGCGGAACAGAAAGTAGGTTCTTGCTCATCTTGGGTACGTATATGTTAAAGTCTGAAGCCGATGCTGAAAGGCGTGAAAAAGAATCGGGCAAAGCGAGGAGTCTGCGCGAAGAGACGAAGACACTTGAGTCGGAGGAGGAATATTTGGAAGAGATAAGTTTGTTGAAACTTACACTTCTGCTCCCGTAACCACTTATTTCTACGTAGTCTAATTCACAATACTATAGTATAACTAAGTACTGTGCTATACCGCGGTTCGGATTGGACTTGTTCGCGTTGTGTACGTTACCTGAACCGAGAACCCTAAATATCCTTCTCATGAACAAAATGGTATCGAATATCGATGTGCTTGGTGCGCTTGTGGTATTCTGGCTTCTTGGTCACCGCACTTGCCCCTTGATTATCTTTTCGTTCACCTTCACAGGTTCATCGCTTGAATCTTCGCCGAGGTCGTGCATAAAAGCGTTGAGTCAAACCGCCTGTTGGGTAGCGCCTGATAGTGCCATGTACTCAGTCTCAGTTGAAGATAGTGCAACTGTCCGCTGTTCCTTACTGCGCCAGCTGACGCACGCTTTGTTCAGTACAAACACGATCCACTAGTGCTTCGTCTTAATTCGATGTAACCTGCTTAGTCAGCATCCGAATAGCCTACTACTTCACCGCAACCGGCATCTGAAAATCGATGTCCATGTGTTGGAGTCGCTTGCAGGTACCGAAACACACGCTTAAGAGCTTGCTAGTGAGTCGGGCAAGGATCAGCAGCATACTGACTTTGAGTTCCCACAGCGGCAGCAAGGTCCGGGCGAGTACCAACCATCAGGTACGTTAAAGCACCAACAGTACTGCAATACGATACGTTTTTTATCGTCTCGTGGTGCTTGCAGCCATCTTCACACATAGTCTTGGTCAGCTTTAATCCAATGTCTTGAGGCGTTCTTACAGGCTTGCAATCCTGCATGCCGTACTTGGTAAGAATCGACTGCAGAAACTTGGTTTGCCGCATGGACACACCTCCAGACTCGTCATTTCGCTATACTTGCCTTCCAAGACAGAACTTCAGCTCACCTAAGTCGGACTTATCAGATCGCTTACTCAAAGCACGCTTTGTCGCCTCAGGTAAAGAGGCGAGGTAAAGTTATATTGCTGCACGCAAGAATTAGATCGTCGACGTAGATCAGTACAAATATCATGGTCATTTCGTCGCCCTTGACGTACACGCAATGGTCCATTTCACACTTGGTAAATCCAGTCTTGCGCATAGACTCGACAATTGTTTGGCTCCACATTCGGGGAGACTGCTTAAGGCCGTAGAGTGCACGCTTGAGCTTGCACACATGATCCGGATACTTCGAGCTGATAAAACCTTCAGGCTGCGTCATGTAAATTTCTTCATCCAGCAAACAATTAAGAAATGCTGTCTTGACATCCATCTGGTGTAGAACCAGGACATGCTGAGCCGCTATACTCAGAATAATCCGAATTGATGTAAACTTGGCCACAGGGGCGAATGTCTCTTCAAAGTCCACTCCGTACTTCTGCAGAAAACCTTTCGCAACGAGGCGTGCCTTGTATCGCTTGATAAGTCCTTCCTTCAGCAGTTTCTTTTACCTTGAACGCCCACTTGCTGCTTATCGCTTTTCGGCCGCGTGGCAGGACCACAAGCTCCCATGTCTCATTCTTGGTCAGCGATCCAAACCCAGATGCGCACGCTTCCTTCCACTTGCTGACGTCGCTGGATTCCATAGCTGACATATATGATGTCGATACTTCTCCCACTGAATTCGCAGCGTACGCACAATCTTTTTCTTCTTCCTTGATCGACGTAAGCAGAGCTGACATGTCTTTAAAAGGCCTTGGTTGACCTTGAACTGGCGTTTCTTCACTTGCACGACTAAAACGCCCACTTCGTTTAGCACTTGGAGGTCGAGACAAATTTTCAAGCGATTGAGTCCTCAGACAGCGCTTAGATCCTAGAATATAATCAGTATTCGGCCGCTTATATTGATGCGTTTCCTCTTGTAATGGAGGAATTTCGGACGACTCTTCGTGCATATCTTTGTCGTTTTCTTTACCGTCGGTCACCGCAATTCCGCCGTGATATTCTATTCTCCTGTCAGAGTCTTGTCCATGTTTCCCGCTGTCAAAAGTGTTCTCCATAAACTTAGCATCGCGACGTACAATAATCCGGCCTGTGGATAGTTGCTCGAACCGATACGCCTTTTCGTGCTCCGAATATCCAAGAAAACGGCTCAGACTTGCTTGAGCGTCGAATTTCGAGCGCTTCTCCATTGGGACGTGTACATACGCATGACAGCCAAATACCTTGACATTGGCAAGTATCGGCTTTTTCTTTATCCATTCCTCGTGTGGAGTCTTAAGCGAGCCTTGAGCACGAGTTGGCAAACGATTACGAAGAAAAACAGCTGTCAAAACTGCTTCTCCTTAGTACTCATTGGCCAACCCAGCATGCTCAATCATGCACCGCGATCACTCGACAAGGGTCCGATTCATCCTTTCGGCTACACCGTTGAGTTAAGGAGTATACGGTGGCGTAAACTTTTGGACAATGCCGCGATCGGCGCAGAATTTGGTCATTTTAGCTGACTTGTACTCGCTGCCGTTGTTTCTGCAAAGCATCTTGACGGAGTTGCCGGTTAAATTCTCAGCAAACTTTACAAAGTGAACAAACTTGTTGAAGGCTTCGGACTTGTTCCGCATAAGATACACTGCGCAGTGTCGAGACTTGTCATCGATGCAAGTAACAAAATACTTCATCCCGCCGAAAGTGGAAGTCCCCATCGGTCCAAACACATTGTTAAAGTCTGAAGTCGATGCTGAAAGGCGTGAGGAAGAATCGGGCAAAGCGAGGAGTCTGCGCGAAGAGGCGAAGACACTTGAGTCGGAGGAGGAATATTTGGAAGTGATTGATTTGTTAACTTACACTTCTACTTCCGTAACCACTCATTTCTACATAGTCTAATTCACAATACTATAGTCTCGCATGAAGACCAAGCGCCACAGTCATATCCTTGTGGCGCGGTGCGGGCAGTCCCTTTGTCATTATATCTGCCACATGTTCGACGTCTCACAGTATTCAAGGTGCATTTCGCCACGCTTGACTTCGTCACGGATGTGATGATACTTGATGTCAATGTGCTTTGCACGGACGTCGTTGACAGGATTCTTCGTCATCTTGATGCATGATTGATTGTATTCAAAGATCTTGAGTTCCGGTCCTGGTTCGCATGCCGCATCCAATATTTCAGAGAATAAGTGATAAATCCACGTGCCTTCTTGGACCGCTAAGTTTAAGGCAATGTATTCTGCCTTGCCGGTTGACAGTGATATACTTGACTGTTTCTTGCTTCCCCAACTTATGGGAGCATCCATAAGAATGAAAGCGTATTTAGAAGTTGACTTGCGATCAAAGTGGTCGCCCGCCCAGTCTGCATCGGAATAGCCGCGAAAGCCGACTTTATTGCCAGGCTGAAAACGAATACCATGAGCCTTTGTCCCTTGCAGGTAAGCCGTAAATCGCCTTGACCAGCTCAAGACAATCAAAGTCTTTGTCGAGCTCAACCCCTTCTCGTGCGACACAGTACACAACTTCTTTCATATCCATCAAGAAAAGCTGTCACCACATCCAACTGATCAAGTGGCCACCCAAAGTACTTGGTCATAGCGATCACCATGCGTAGCGTTACATACTTGACCACAGGCGAAAATGTCTCCGTGTAGTCGATTCCATACTTTTGCTTGAATCCTTTTGCGACGAGACAAGCCTTGTACTTCTCGATGGAGCCACCAGCTTTGCACTTGATCTTGAACACCCACTTTGTTTTAATGGCTTGCTATCTTGATGGCAACTTTGCAGCTTGAAACACTCACGAAGCTGCATGGAATCCAACTCAGCACGTATTGCCTTGCGCCAATGTAGCTGATCCGGCCCGCCTATGGCATCTTGAAATGTAATCGGCTCAGATAAGCCTTTGGCTTCGACCGCATTAGCACTTTCACGCTAGAACGCAGGTGGAGTTGAGTTGCTGTTATCATTCCCAAAGCATTTATCTCATGAGTCAGAGAAGCTTCCTTGCACGCATTTTATCGCCGCTTGGGTTAACGTGACTCCAAATCTTCTGGAGCGCTTCCCTCTTCTAATCCGGTTTCATGATAATTAGGACATGAAACTTTAAATGAGCGATTTGAGTCACTTGAACGATCCTTGCGTTTTTCCAACCTGCTTAAAGTCCGTTGTATATGGCGAGCCGTCATAGCTAATCTCGAGCGCGTCAAAGTCGAGATTTGCTTCTTCAAGGTCGTCAAAATCTGGACCAATAGATCTCCTAGACTTGACTCGTCGAACATGACATCTCGACTGATCACCACTCACTGAGCGTCAATGTCATAGACTCGATAGGCCTTAGAAACTTCTTCATAGCCTACAAACACACCCACTCGAGACTTGAAATTCCACTTAAGCCGTTTTCCTTTGGAGTCAAGACATAAGCTCGACAACCAAAAACACGCGTATGCTTGACGCTTGCCTTAAACTTGTGCACGATCTCGAACGGATTTTTGTTCTTGAGTTTTGGTGACGGAAGGCGATTCTTGACGTAAATCGCAGTTATGGCAGCTTTACCCCAGAAACACTTGTTTAGTTTTGCATGGTGAAGCATGCTTCGTCCAATCGTAACAATCGTCCGTATGGCGTGCTCAGCTGTCCCATTGGTTCGATGAGCGCAGGGAACCGTAATCAGCTGCTCGATACCCTTCCCCTGTCTTCGTAAAAAACGTAAGCAAATTAGTTGCAAACTCGCGAGCTCCGTCATGCCTCACAAACTTGACCTTTTTTCCGAACTGCGTTTGGACCTTGAAAATGTAAGTCTTGATGAAGTCCTCGCTTCTTACTTGGCACGCAAACAAACCCCTTCATACATCCGCTGGCCTCGTCCACAATAGGTAGCAAGTACTAGCTGCCACCGAGAGATTCTTGCTCCATCGGTCCGCAACTGGCAAAGTGAAGCAATTCAAATGGAGCATATCGGCGCTTATCATAGTTGCTTGGAAATGGTTTTCGGACCATTTTTCCTTCTTGACATCCACAACACATGCTCGATAAAGTTGACGTTGATGGTGAGGAGGCATCCTTGATCATTCCACTCGCAACCATTTTTTGCAACACGTCATTTGGAGCGTGGCTTATTCGCGCATGTAAGTCGATCTTGTTGTTCGAAGTCGCTGCATTGGCAGATCGTTGTGGTGTTCGAAGCCAGTAAAGACCGTTGACGAGATCAGCCGTCGCCACCACTTGCTTGGAGCCTTTTATTTCGAAATTCATTTGAGCTCCGTCGAACACCATTTGAAAACGTCCATTTTTATATATCTGCGGAACAGAAAGTAGGTTCTTGCTCATCTTGGGTACGTATATGTTAAAGTCTGAAGCCGATGCTGAAAGGCGTGAAAAAGAATCGGGCAAAGCGAGGAGTCTGCGCGAAGAGACGAAGACACTTGAGTCGGAGGAGGAATATTTGGAAGAGATA
>NC_090616.1:2647818-2685906 GCF_004359215.1 Bremia lactucae
GTAAAAAACGTAAGCAAATTAGTTGCAAACTCGCGAGCTCCGTCATGCCTCACAAACTTGACCTTTTTTCCGAACTGCGTTTGGACCTTGAAAATGTAAGTCTTGATGAAGTCCTCGCTTCTGACTTGGCACGCAAACAAACCCCTTCATACATCCGCTGGCCTCGTCCACAATAGGTAGCAAGTACTAGCTGCCACCGAAAGATTCTTGCTCCATCGGTCCGCAACTGACAAAGTGAAGCAATTCAAATGGAGCACATCGGCGCTTATCATAGTTGCTTGGAAATGGTTTTTGGACCATTTTTCCTTCTTGACATCCACAACACATGCTCGATAAAGTTGACGTTGATGGTGAGGAGGCATCCTTGATCATTCCACTCGCAACCATTTTTTGCAACACGTCATTTGGAGCGTGGCTTATTCGCGCATGTAAGTCGATCTTGTTGTTCGAAGTCGCTGCATTGGCAGATCGTTGTGGTGTTCGAAGCCAGTAAAGACCGTTGACGAGATCAGCCGTCGCCACCACTTGCTTGGAGCCTTTTATTTCGAAATTCATTTGAGCTCTGCCGAACACCATTTGAAAACGTCCATTTTTATATATCTGCGGAACAGAAAGTAGGTTCTTGCTCATCTTGGGTACGTATATGTTAAAGTCTGAAGCCGATGCTGAAAGGCGTGAAAAAGAATCGGGCAAAGCGAGGAGTCTGCGCGAAGAGACGAAGACACTTGAGTCGGAGGAGGAATATTTGGAAGAGATAAGTTTGTTGAAACTTACACTTCTGCTCCCGTAACCACTTATTTCTACGTAGTCTAATTCACAATACTATAGTATAACTAAGTACTGTGCTATACCGCGGTTCGGATTGGACTTGTTCGCGTTGTGTACGTTACCTGAAACCCAGAACCCTAAATATTCTTCTCACGAACAAAATGGTATCGAATATCGATGTGCTTGGTACGCTTGTGGAATTCGGGCTTCTTGGGCTTTGTTCAGTACAAACACGATCCACTAGTGCTTCATCTTAATTCGATGTAACCTGCTTAGTCAGCATCCGAATAGCCTACTACTTCACCGCAACCGGCTTCTGAAAATCAATGTCCATGTGTTGGAGTCGCTTGCAGGTACCGAAACACACGCTTAAGAGCTTGCTAGTGAGTCGGGCAAGGATCAGCAGCATACTGACTTTGAGTTCCCACAGCGGCAACAAGGTCCGGGCGAGTACCAACCATCAGGTACGTTAAAGCACCAACAGTACTGCAATACTATACGTTTTTTATCGTCTCGTGGTGCTTGCAGCCATCTTCACACATAGTCTTGGTCAGCTTTAATCCAATGTCTTGAGGCGTTCTTACAGGCTTGCAATCCTGCATGCCGTACTTGGTAAGAATCGACTGCAGAAACTTGGTTTGCCGCATGGACACACCTCCAGACTCGTCATTTCGCTATACTTGCCTTCCAAGACAGAACTTCAGCTCACCTAAGTCGGACTTATCAGATCGCTTACTCAAAGCACGCTTTGTCGCCTCAGGTAAAGAGGCGAGGTAAAGTTATATTGCTGCACGCAAGAATTAGATCGTCGACGTAGATCAGTACAAATATCATGGTCATTTCGTCGCCCTTGACGTATACGCAAAGGTCCATTTCACACTTGGTAAATCCAGTCTTGCGCATAGACTCGACAATTGTTTGGCTCCACATTCGGGGAGACTGCTTAAGGCCGTAGAGTGCACGCTTGAGCTTGCACACATGATCCGGATACTTCGAGCTGATAAAACCTTCAGGCTGCGTCATGTAAATTTCTTCATCCAGCAAACAATTAAGAATGCTGTCTTGACATCCATCTGGTGTAGAACCAGGACATGCTGAGCCGCTATACTCAGAATAATCCGAATTGATGTAAACTTGGCCACAGGGGCGAATGTCTCTTCAAAGTCCACTCCGTACTTCTGCAGAAAACCTTTCGCAACGAGGCGTGCCTTGTATCGCTTGATAAGTCCTTCCTTCAGCAGTTTCTTTTACCTTGAACGTCCACTTGCTGCTTATTGCTTTTCGGCCGCGTGGCAGAACAACAAGCTCCCATGTCTCATTCTTGGTCAGCGATCTAAACCCAGATGCGCAGGCTTCCTTCCACTTGCTGACGTCGCTGGATTCCATAGCTGACATATATGATGTCGATACTTTTCCCACTGAATTCGCAGCGTACGCACAATTTTTTTCTTCTTCCTTGATCGACGTAAGCAGAGCTGACATGTCTTTAAAAGGTCTTGGTTGACCTTGAACTGGCGTTTCTTCACTTGCACGACTAAAACGCCCACTTCGTTTAGCTTTTGGAGGTCGAGACAAATTTTCAAGCGATTGAGTCCTCAGACAGCGCTTAGATCCTAGAATATAATCAGTATTCGGCCGCTTAGATTGATGCGTTTCCTCTTGCAATGGAGGAATTTCGGACGACTCTTCGTGCATATCTTTGTCGTTTTCTTTACCGTCGGTCACCGCAATTCCGCCGTGATATTCTATTCTCCTGTCAGAGTCTTGTCCATGTTTCCCGCTGTCAAAAGTGTTCTCCATAAACTTAGCATCGCGACTTACAATAATCCGGCCTGTGGATAGTTGCTCGAACCGATACGCCTTTTCCTGCTCCGAATATCCAAGAAAACGGCACAGACTTGCTTGAGCGTCGAAATTCGAGCGCTTCTCCATTGGGACGTGTACATACGCATGACAGCCAAATACCTTGACATTGGCAAGTATCGGCTTTTTCTTTATCCATTCCTCGTGTGGAGTCTTAAGCGAGCCTTGAGCACGAGTTGGCAAACGATTACGAAGAAAAACAGCTGTCAAAACTGCTTCTCCTTAGTACTCATTGGCCAACCCAGCATGCTCAATCATGCACCGCGATCACTCGACAAGGGTCCGATTCATCCTTTCGGCTACACCGTTGATTTAAGGAGTATACGGTGGCGTAAATTTTTGGACAATGCCGCGATCGGCGCAGAATATGGTCATTTTAGCTGACTTGTACTCGCTGCCGTTGTTTCTGCAAAGCATCTTGACGGAATTGCCGGTTAAATTCTCAGCAAACTTTACAAAGTGAACAAACTTGTTGAAGGCTTCGGACTTGTTCCGCATACGATACACTGCGCAGTGTCGAGACTTGTCATCGATACAAGTAAAAAAATACTTAATCCCACCGAAAGTGGAAGTCCCCATCGGTCCAACGTACGCATACAAATGCTAAAACTATTCAAAAATTAATTTTTTTCTATTCAAAAACGTATTTCGCGTAATAAGCGTCCTTTTAAATTTAAACCTAAAATTAAAAAAATAAAAAAATAATTTATTAATTTAAATTAATATCGAAAAAAATGGAATTTATTTAAAAAAAAGTTAAGATATCGAAAAGAAGTGAAACCCGAAAAACGAAAAAAAAATTTCAAAAAAGGTTATATGAAAAACAGCAGTTTAAAATTTTTATGGATGTATACATGAATATCAATTAAAAAATATATTTGAAAGATTATCTAAAATTGTTAAAGTCTGGAGTCGATGCAGAAAGGCATGAGGGAGAATCGGGCAAAGCGAGGAGTCTGCGCGAAGAGGCGAAGACACTTGAGTCGGAGAAGGAATATTTGGAAGTGATTGATTTGTTAAAACTTACACTTCTACTTCCGTAACCACTCATTTCTACATAGTCCGATTCACAATACTATAGTCTCGCATGAAGACCAAGCGCCACAGTCATATCCTTCTGGCGCGGTGCGGGCAGTCCCTTTGTCATTATATCTGCCATATGTTCGACGTCTCACAGTATTCAAGGTGCATTTCGCCACGCTTGACTTCGTCACGGATGTGATGATACTTGATGGTAGTGTGCTTTGCACGGCCGTCGTTAACAGGATTCTTCGTCATCTGAATGCATGATTGATTGTATGGAAAGATCTTGAGTTCTGGTCCGGGTTCGCATGCCGCATCCAATATTTCAGAGAATAAGTGATGAATCCACGTGCCTTCTTGGACCGCTAAGCTTAAGGCAATGTATTCTGCCTTGTTGATTGACAGTGATATACTTGAATGTTTCTTGCTTCCCCAACTTATGGGAGCATCCATAAGAATGAAAGCGTATTTAGAAGCTGACTTGCGATCAAAGTGGTCGCCCGCCCAGTCTGCATCAGAATAGCCGCGAAAGCCGACTTTATTGCCAGGCTGTAAACGAATACCATGAGCCTTCGTCCCTTGCATATAAGCCGTAAATCGCCTTGACCAGCTCAAGACAATCAAACTCTTTGTCGAGCTCAACCCCTCTCGTGCGACACAGTACACAACTTCGTTCATGTCCATCAAGAAAAGCTGTCACCACATCCAACTGATCAAGTGGCAAGGCCAAAGTACTTGGTCATAGCGATCACCATGCGTAGCGTTACATACTTGACCACAGGCGAAAATGTCTCCGTGTAGTCGATTCCATACTTTTGCTTGAATCCTTTTCCGACGAGACGAGCCTTGTACTTCTTGATGGAGACACCAGCTTTACACTTGATCTTGAACACCCACTTTGTTTTGATGGCTTGCTATTTTGATGGTAACTTTGCAGCTTGAAACACTCCACGAAGCTGCATGGAATCCAACTCAGCACGTATTTCCTTGCGCCAATGTAGCTGATCCGGCCCGCCTATGGCATCTTGAAATGTAATCGGCTCAGATAAGTCTTCGGCTTCGACCGCATTAGCACTTGCACGCTAGAACGCAGGTAGAGTTGAGTTGCTGTTGATCATTCCGGAAGCATTTATCTCATGAGTCAGAGAAGCTTCCTTGCACGCATTTTATCGCCGCTTGGGTCAACGTGATTCCAAATCTTCTGGAGCGCTTCCCTCTTCTGATCCAGTTTCATGATAATTAGGACTTGAAACTTTAAATGAGCGATTTGAGTCACTTGAACGATCCTTGCGTTTTTTCAACCTGCTTAAAGTCCGTTGTATATGACGAGCCGTCATCGCTAATCTCGAGCGCGTCAAAGTCGAGATTTGCTTCTTCAAGGTCGTCAAAAATCTGGACCGATAGGTCTCCTAGGCTTGACTCGTCGAACATGACATCTCGACTGATCACCACTCGCTGAGCGTCAATGTCATAGACTCGATAGGCCTTAGAAACTTCTTCGTAGCCAACAAACACACCCACTCGAGACTTGGAATCCCACTTAAGCCGTTTTCCTTTGGAGTCAAGACATAAGCTCGACAACCAAAAACACGCGTATGCTTGACGCTTGGCTTAAATTTGTGCACGATCTCGAACGGATTTTTGCTCTTGAGTTTTGGTGACGGAAGGCGATTCTTGACGTAAATCGCAGTTATGACAGCTTCACCCCAAAAACGCTTGTCCAGTTTTGCATGGTGAAGCATGCTTCGTCCAATCGTAACAATCGTCCGTATGGCGCGTTCAGCTGTCTCATTGGTTTGATGAGCGTAGGGACCGTAATCACCCGCTCGATACCCCCCCCCGTCTTCGTAAAAAACGTAAGCAAATTAGTTGCAAACTCGCGAGCTCCGTCATGCGTCACAAACTTGACCTTCTTACCGAACTGCGTTTGGATCTTTAAAACGCAAGTCTTGATGAAGTCCTCGCTTCTGACTTGGCACGCAAACAGAACCCCTTCATACATCCGCTAGCCTCGTCCACAATAGGTAGCAAGTACTAGCTGCCACCGAAAGATTCTTGCTCTATCGGTCCGCAAATGTCAAAGTGAAGCAATTCAAATGGAGCATATCGACGCTTATCATGGTTACTTGGAAATGGTTTTTGGACCATTTTTCCTTCTTGACATCTACGACAGATGCTCGATAAAGTTGACGTTGATGGTGAGGAGGCATCCTTGATCATTCCACTCGCAACCATTTTTTGCAACTCGTCATTCGGAGCGTGGCCCATTCGCGCATGTAAGTCGATCTTGTTGTTCGAAGTCGCTGAATTGGCAGATCGTTGTGGTGTCCGAAGCCAGTAAAGACCGTCGACGAGATCAGCCGTCGCCACCACTTGCTTGGAGCCTTTTATTTCGATATTCATTTGAGCTCCGTCGAACACCATTTGAAAACGTTCACTTTTATTTATTTTTAGTTTTATCGCATGGTTAACAAGTCCATGCGGTATGCGAATAGTGCGGCGCCTCGGCTGCGGTTCATGCAGCCGCGAGCGACGCATTATTGTCTCTTACGGCAGACTTTCCAAATGCCGTTGTGTCTTCTTCTCCCGCAACTTTAGATGTTGCGGGTGCACATGGTGTTACACCACGTGAATGCGACCCCTCTTTGGAGGTCGACTACGAATGCGAGTCGGACAAGACGGTCGACTCGGGGAGAACAGAACAGTCGCCTGATCATCGTCATGCGGCTGATTATGAGCCTTCGAATAAGGGGGCTCATTCGAGTAGACGTGCTGGTAGCATTCGCTACAGCATGTTCGGTCCCGACGATGAGGATAATTCCTCATCGTCAGCACCGTCTCCCGTGCCGTCACCGCACATATTTATGTGCGCGGTGATGACGATGGCGTAAGCCATCGTAATAAAAGTTTTTGTGTTACCCCTGCTTCAGTGGGTACCAATTAGGGGATTGTAGACACTAAAATTTCTCGTCTTGCCCCTGAGAAGAAGCCGTGGCTTTTGCCCGAGCAGCGAATTTATATCTTGTCTGGAGAGACTACTCCTCACAATAAATATCCCTTATTTATTGCGACAAAGCTACATGGCCTTGATCCCAGCGCGAAGAAGTTTCGCGCTGAGGAAGATTTTTATCTCGATGCTTTTCTTAAGCATCGATGGTTTAGTGGCAACAATAAGCGAGATAAAGTCTCGCTTATGCAAGCCTGGAGCGCGTTCATTCGCAATGTCAAAGACATTGGACGCGAAGCCTGGCTTCAAAGACTTAACGCGATTCGCGTTAAGTTTGAAAAACGAACTCCAACCGGTGCAAAATATAAATTGTATCGGTTGTCACGTGAGATAGGACTTCCATGCCTCACGTGGGGTGTGTTGTATTGACAATACGAAGCGAGTAAAAGGGGATGTCTTTTTTCTTTCTTCGCCCTGGGGAAGGGCGAGCATCTCTATCGAGATGCGCGATGCGATTGACGATTTGCAATCGATTTTCATGCGCCAGGGGCGCGTGTTTTCCGATGGACCTTCTGATCCATCGGATAAGTCTCGCCATACTGACGGACGAGGCCCTCAACGTCAACAACCAGCTGGGAACGAGGCTCCCAGCTGTTATGCGAAGGTGGATAACCGCGCCAGCTAACAAGATAACTCGTTTGCTGCCCCTTCACATCATGGTGGTTTTGAATACGTTCCACAAGGAAACGTTCACCACCATGGGAATCCACCAATGGCTGTGGCGGAGGAGGTAAAATTAGATCCGACCCATGTGTCGGATCTACAGTCGAAGATCGACAAACTCGATCGCTTCCTCCATGATTTGGAGGAGAGACTTGATCACGAGTGCGGTAAGCGTCGCTCTTTAGACAGACGGTGCAGGCTTACCATATCGAACGGTTAAAAGACCGTTCGAAGAGTGCGTACTCCATGTTGGAGTAAGAACGGAAATATCACGCTCTTCGTGATGAGCTGTCTTCTGCTCATCGCCGTTTCGAGAATCTTCGGACCCGACATGAGAATCTCCAGATTCAACATGAGAATCTGGTTCGTGATTACAAGAATCTTTTAGGGATTCTTAAAGGGTGGTCAGATCCGTCCTCGGAAGAAACCGCGTACTGATGGTACGGGCGGAGCCGACCAACGTAAAACGTAGGATGCGTTCGCATCCTACGTGGCAGTTCTATTGTGTACGCATTGCCTCTGCGATGCAGTACACAGATTGGCCCAATGAACTTGCGTAGTAGTTTACTGCTTCCCACATTTGTGACTAAATGCTTAGGTAAGTTTACCGTAGACAGTAGTACTAGGTCATTAACTTCAAATAAAAGAACGTTTGCTCTACCATGTTTGTCTGCGTTCCGTTTCTGACGGTCCACTGCGTTAGCAATGGAATCCTGTTACGAAACGGATTACTGATTCTCCAGCCAGAAGAAACTCCTCTGCTGGCTTATTTGTTTTGTATTTTTCAGTGCGTTTTGTGCGCACTACCATGAGATTTTTCTCATCTTCGATGTCGATTGCTTCGACATCGACATCATTCGCGTCGTGGTAATTTCGACGCGTGATGATCATGAGCCAGATATGGTTTTGCTCGTGCGAGTCCAGCACAACAGACGGTCCACAAACGTACGATGATCTACTTTGAGATGGGTAAATGATCATATTCAACCTCCACGTGGTAGAAGCTGATTGGCTAGAGGGATGTAGCCGGTAAGTAAATCCAGTAAAGTATCCAGTAGGCTTAGAGGTAGCAAACGGTCTGCGAATAAAGGACCTTCAATATATTTACGTTGCATTTTGCCAACTAGTGCTCACTTGACCTTTTAATTAGGTAATGAGCCCAAGGCCAACTGACTCTATTGCTTCCGCCCCTTCCTTCGCTCTTGCCATGGACGCCTTTATGACTTCCACCGCCCGTATCAACAAGTTGGACGGGGTGAACTTTCACCTGTGGAAATTCAAGATGCAGATGGTGCTGAAAGAGCGGGACTTATGGGATATGGTGAGCGGAGAGTTGAAGTCTGAGCACCTGACGAACCCGGTGGACCAAGCGACTTACAAGCGCAAGTCCGTAAGGCCATGACGATAATCTGTCTCGCGATGGAGGACTTGCAACTGCCTTGGCCCGGTCGGCGAACGGCGCACATGATGCATGGTCGCGTCTTGAAGGGCATTTTCGAAGAGAAGAGTTTTGCGAACAAGCTTTTCTTACGTCGACGCTTCTTCACGACGATGATGGACGAAAGTGATGACGTGCTTCAACGCATCAACAAGATCAAGACATTGGCGGAGCAACTCGATGCGGTGGGCACTCCGGTCAGCGAGGATGATCTGGTCATCACAGGCTTCTCGCAAGTTGAGCGAGTCGTACGCGTTCCTGATTACGGCGTTGGAATCAAGATCCAACTCGCTGTCGTGAAAGCTCGTGGCTTATCGGCTTACTTCGCACGATTTGGTGATGACTTTGCATAGCTCACTCGCGTTTGCTGACCGAGTGAGCGTCCGTCACACACCTTCCACTGCTTCACTGATGCAATGTTAATGCCAACACCAAAAATTTTCTTCACAATAGCATTCAAGACCGCCATTACCAATATGACCAAGTCGAAGTTGCAGAGGTACGACGTAGTGTCCTCATGGTATCCCATCGATCTTGTTATATTGGCCTCATCCATCAGAATAGGCGTCATGCAAAGCTTGACAATCCTTTGCCTTCACGCGCTCCAAGCTTCCAGCAAAGATCTGTTGTTTCCGCAAAAAAAACATCGCGCTCAAACGTAACTGGCCCAACATCCTTTGTGAAGCTGCCAACCGAAAACAAATTTCGCGGAAGTTTGGGAATATGCAATACGCTAGTAAGCATACCTTTCTTAGTCCCACGCGGAGTCTTCATCGACATCACTATGTTGCCCGTTCCCATCGCTTGGACCACACCGTCGTCAGCGAGATGCACATCTATTGGAGAGATAGTCTTGTTTTTCTTCTGTACTCGTTCAAGCACGTCGTGTGTTGCGTTGCTCCTGAGTCAACCAACCACACACATTCCGACTTGGTAGCACTTGCATCACCACCAATCGAAAACAGAAGATCGCCCGAGTCATCTTCTACTTGCGCGACATTTGCAGTTTGCGACCTCTGTCGCTGCGCATTCTCGCGGAGTCGTACTGCACACTTCGCAATCCAATGTCCATGCTCACCACAATAATGATATGCGCCGCTCGTCTTGATAGGCGCTTGTCGTACTCTCTTGCGCTTTCCTTGATCGCTCGTCATAAACGCTTGACCTTGACCGTGCGCGGCTCCCTCGATGCCGCCACCTTGTTCCTTGCGTTTCATGTCCTCGTGCAACAGTCGAGACGTCACCAACTCCATTGACAGCGAGTCTGCTCTTGACTCCACTGCCGTGATCAAAAGCGCAAACGGATCACTGAGGCTTCCCAAGAGCGTGATGACCAAGTCGTCTACACTAACCGGAGCTCCCACTGCATCCAGCTGCTCCGCCAGGGTTTAATTTGTTAATGTGCTGTTGCACATCATCACCCTCATCCATTTTGGCCGTAAAGAAGCGTCGACGATGAAATAGATTATTCGTAAAGCTCTTCTTCTCGAAGTGTCCCGATAGCCGTGACCATGCATCATGCGCTCCACTTGCCGAGCTGACCAGAGGCAGCTGTGAATCCTTCATTACAAGACAGATGACAGCCAGCGCCTTTCGAGACTTACGCTTGTAAGTTGTCTGATCCAGCGTACTGGTTAGGTGCTCGAGCTTCAACTCCCCGCTTGTCACTGCCCACAGGTCCCTCTTCTCCAGCACCATTTACATCTTGAGCTTCCACGTATGAAATAAAATTCATGCCATCAAACTTGTTAATGCGAGAAGAGGTGACGAAAGCGGAATCCATATTGAAGGCGAAGTCAGCTTCGGGGGCAAAGAAAGCGGGTCTTGGGCTCATAACCTAATGAAACGGTCAAGTGAGCGAAGTTTAGCAAAATGCAAAGTGAATATATAAAGGTCCCTAGCAAACCTATTGCTACCTCCAAGCCAATCATTTCTTCTAGCCAATCATAGTTCATAGAACCTTCCAGAAGCTAATGACGTCATCTACCGACGTCATTAACGGTATATACTGGTACATGCTGGTAGTCTCTTGGTCAGGTCGAGCCACTTCCTCGCCAATATTCGGTTCATGCGTTCAGCCACTCCGTTTAGCTGCGGAGTATAAGGCGGCGTGAACTTTTCCTCAATACCACGCCGTTTACAGAACTAGTTCTGAAAGTCATTCACAGTGATGTATGTGGTCCCATGCAGACGCCGACGTTTAGCGGGAAGCGCTATTTTGTCACTTTTATCGACGACTAATCACATTTTTGCAAGGTGTTCTTGTTGAGTAACAAGTCAGAAGCACCTGCCAACTTTGCTGACTTTGTTGCATTTGCTGAAACGCAAACGGGCAAGCAATTTGCAGTGACAATGGCGGCGAGTATACTTCGCGTGATATGGCCAAGTTTTGCAGTGATCGAGGATTCGTGCAAACATTCACGCCGCCTTACACTCCTCAATTAAACGGGATCGCCGAGCGGATGAATCGAACGTCGGCAGAGTGTGCGCGCTCCATGGTAAAAACATGCTGGACTGTCCAAAGGGTACTGGGGCGAAGCTGTCATGACAGCTACGTTTCTCCGCAATAGATGTCCAACACGTGCTGTCAGCCATGACAAACCGCCACACCAAGTTTGGACAGGCAAGAAACCATTGCTGGCTAACCTGAAGGTGTTTGGTTGTCACGCTTATGTGATGGTGCCAAAGGAAAAGCGTGCCAAATTTGATTCTACGCTGCCGGTTTCTTGAATATTCGGATCATAAGAAAGCAAGTATCGGTTCGCAGAGCTGAACAGTTGCCGCTAAGTTCATGAAATACGTTTTCGACACTGGAAGGCGCAACTACTTTCAGCAGGACGTAGTCATCGAAGATAAAGAGGCTACGGATTGATGAATCGCCGCAGGAACAAGAAGAAGACACTGCGCAAGATGCGGACATGGAGTCCAGCAGTAAGAGACACCAACGGACACAGTCGTTATAGAAAGCAACAGACACTCCAAGCGCCAAGCGGTCTGCGTATTATAAGAGACGTCAAGGTCTTGATGAGATGTCAGCAGCAGCTCAAGATGCAACACATTACGAAGCTGCATACGTCATGGATTCAGTGGGAGATATGCCGACTACGTTTAAGTCGGCTATGGAATCCAGTGACGCAGTGAAATGGAAGGAAGTGTGCGATTCGGAGTATGACTCGGTCCGGAAAAATGATACATGGAACATTGTACCGTTGCCAAAGGGATGCAAGGCTATCGGCTGCAGATAGGTGTTGCGTGTCAAGGAGACCCAAGATGGCGAAATTGAGCGGTATAAGGCACGTCTGGTGGCTAAGGGATTCTCACATAAGTATGGAGTCGATTACGAAGAAACCTATGCGCCGGTGACCAAGTTTACGTCGATTCGAATTGTTCTGAGTTTGGCTGCCAAGTATACGCTGAAATTGCATCAGATGGATGTCAAGACAGCGTTCCTAAATAATGGATTATATGAAATTATCTACATGGCACAGCCGGATGGATATGTCGATCCTGGTCGTCCAGATTACGTGTGCAAGCTAAAGAAGTCACTCTGCGGGTTGAAGCAATCACCCCGTATGTGGAATCAGACCATCGATGACTTCATGATAAAGATGGGTTTCGTCAAGTGTGAATCAGATCACTGCGTGTACGTTAAGCGAGATAACAGCGACATGGTCTTTGTTGTTTTGTATGTTGACGATCTGATCATCGCAATTAGCAACGATGAGTTTCTCACGTCAACAAAGCGTGCGTTGAGTGACCGGTTTGAGATGACGGATCTCGATGAGCTGAAGTATTTTCTTGGTGTGGAAATCAAGAGCGATCATGCGGCTGGCCATGTGACGATGCGGCAAACCAAGTTTCTCAAGTCTGTTTTAACAAGTTTGGTATGCCTCTAAGATCTTGGACTTGAACTGACACAACTTCTTTCTGACTCCATAAAGAAAAACTGTTACCATATCCAACAGATCAAGTGGCCACCCAAAGTACTTAATCACAGCGATCACCATGCGTAGCGTCACATACTTGACCACAGGCGAAAATGTCTCCGTGTAGTCGATTCCATACTTTCGCTTGAATCCTTTTGCGACGAGACGAGCCTTGTACTTTCGATGGAGCCACCAGCTTTGCGCTTGATCTTGAACACCCACTTTGTTCCAATGGATTGCTGTCCTGATGGTAACTTTGCAGCTCGAAACACTCCACGAAGCTGCATGGAATCCAACTCAGCACGTATTTCCTTGCGCAAATGTAGCTGATCCGGCCCGCCTATGGCATCTTGAAATGTGGTCGGCTCGGATAAGTCTTTGGCTTCGATCGCATTAGCACTTGCACGCCAGAACGCAGGTGGAGTTGAGTTGCTGTTATCATCCCCAGAAGCCTTTATCTCGTGGGTCAGAGTAGGTTCCTTGCGCGCATTTGCTCGCCGCTTGGGTCGACGTTCTTAACTGAACGGTGTAGCCGAAAGGATGAATCGGACCCTTGTCGAGTGATCGCGATGCATGATTGAGCATGCTGGGTTGGCCAAGGAGTACTAAGGAGAAGCAGTTTTGACAGCTGATTTCTTCGTAATCGTTTGCCAACTCGTGCTCAAGGCTCGCTTAAGACTCAACACGAGAAATGGATAAAGAAAAACCCGATACTTGCCAATGTCAAGGTATTCGGCTGTCTCATGCGTATGTACACGTCCCAATGGAGAAGCGCTCGAAATTCGACGCTCAAGCAAGTCTGTGCCGTTTTCTTGGATATTCGGAGCACGAAAAAGCGTATCGGTTCCAGCAACTATCCACAGGCCGGATTATTGTAAGTCGCGATGCTAAGTTCTTGGAGAACACTTTTGACAGCGGGAAACATGGACAAGACTCTGACAGGAGAATAAAATATCACGGCGGAATTGCGGTGACCGACGGTGAAGAAAACGACAAAGATATGCACGACGAGTCGTCCGAAATTCCTCCATTACAAGAGGAAACGCATCAATCTAAGCGGCCGAATACTAATTATATTCTAGGATCTAAGCGCTATCTGAGGACTCAATCGCTTGAAAATTTGTCTCGACCTTTAAGTGCTAATCGAAGTGGGCGTTTTAGTCGTGTAAGTGAAGAAACGCCAGTTCAAGGTCAACCAAGGCCTCTTAAAGACATGTCAGCTCTGCTTACGTCGATCAAGGAGAAGAAAAAGATTGTGCGTACGCTGCGAATTCAGTGGGAGAAGTATCGACATCATAGACGTCAGCTACGGAATCGAGCTACGTCAGCAAGTGGAAGGAAGCGTGCGCATCTGGGTTTGGATCGCTGACCAAGAATGAGACATGGGAGCTTGTGGTCCTGCCACGCGGCCGAAAAGCGATAAGCAGCAAGTGGGCGTTCAAGGTAAAAGAAACTGGTGAAGGAAGGACTTATCAAGTGATACAAGGCACGCCTCGTTGCGAAAGGTTTTCTGCAGAAGTTCGGAGTGGACTTTGAAGAGACATTCGCCCCTGTGGCCAAGTTGTCATCAATTCGGATTATTCTGAGTTTAGCGACTCAGCATGTCCTGGTTCTACACCAGATGGATGTCAAGACAGCATTTCTTAATTGTTTGCTGGATGAAGAAATTTACATGATGAGCCTGAAGGTTTATCAGCTCGAAGTATCGGGGAACATGTGTGCAAGCTCAAGCGTGCACTCTACGGCCTTAAGCAGTCTCCCCGAATGTGGAACCAAACAATTGTCGAGTTTATGCGCAAGACTGGATTTACCAAGTGTGAAATGGACCATTGCGTTTACGTCAAGGGCGACGAAATGACCATGATATTTGTGGTGATCTACGTCGACGATCTAATTCTTGCGTGCAGCAATATAGCTTTACCTGAGGCGACAAAGCGTGCTTTGAGTAAGCGATCTGATAAGTCCGACTTAGGTGAGATGAAGTCCTGTCTCGGAATGCAAGTATAGCGAAATGACGAGTCTGGAGGTGTGTCCATGCGGCAACCAAGTTTCTGCAGTCGATTCTTACCGAGTACGGCATGCAGGATTGCAAGCCTCCAAGAACGCCTCAAGACAATGGATTAAAGCTGACCAAGGCTATGTGTGAAGATGGCTGCAAGCACCTCGATACGATAAAAATCGTTCCGTATTGCAGTGCTGTTGGTGCTTTAACGTACCTGATGGTTGGTACTCGCCCGGACCTTGCTGCCGGTGTGGGAACTCAAAGTCAGTATGCTGCTGATCCTTGCCCGACTCACTGGCAAGCTCTTAAGCGTGTATTTAAATACCTCCAAGCGACTTCAACACATGGACATCGATTTTCAGAATCCGGTTGCGGTGAATTAGTAGGCTATTCGGATGCTGACTGGGCAGGTGACATCGAATCAATACGAAGCACTAGTGGATACGTGTTTGTACTGAACAAAGCGTGCGTCAGCTGGCGCAGTAAGGAACAGCGGACAGTTGCACTATCTTCAACTGAGACTGAGTACATGGCACTATCAGAAGCTACCCAAGAGGCGGTTTCGCTCAAGGCTTTTATGCACGAGCTCGGCGAAGACTCAAGCGATGAACCTGTGAAGGTATACGAAAAGATAATCAAGGGGCAATTGCGGTGGCCAAGAATCCCGAATTCCACAAGCGCACCAAGCACATCGATATTCGATACCATTTTGTGCGTGAGAAGGTTATTTAGGGTTCTGGGTTTCAGGTAACGTACACAACGCGAACAAGTCCAATCCAAACCGCGGTATAGCACAGTACTTATTTATACTATAGTATCGTGAATTAGATGATGTAAAAATGAGTGATTACCGAAGTAGAAGTGTACGTCCCAACAAATCAACCACTTCCAAATATTCCTTCTCCAACTCAAGTGTCTTCGCCTCTTCGCGCATACTCCTCGCTTCGCTCCCTTCTTCCTCACGCCTTTCAGCATCGGCTTCAGACTTTAACATATACGTACCCAAGATGAGCAAGAACCTACTTTCTGTTCCGCAGAAATGATGAGCTGACCAATCAACATCGTTTTAATTAAGTGGTCTTATAGTGACCACTCTACCCAATGACAGTCAGAGTGATTGTCGTTTAAGGGGGGGTGACGTAATGGGGTGTATCGTTACATGAAATTAACACTTAAAGGTTTTGATTAATTTATTATCTTAAAAACAGATAATATTTGGAGAATATTACTTTGCATGGTAATATTCTAAAAGCTTATCCATTGGTAGATATTGACCATTATATTTACTTTCTCCGCGGTCCAGTCTGCGCTGGACGCGCGCAAAGAGAAAGACAGATACGACTTTATACATGTTTTGTATTAGTTTATAATTAAGTCACTATTAAGTAGATAGAATTGAAGAACTTAATTATATTAATACAGTTTTTAATAAACCCTCTTTAAAGCAAGTGTTTTAAAGAGAGTCTTCCTCTGGACGTACTAGTGTACGTGAAGTGACGTGGGGCACCACTGGCACTGAGGCAGTGCGAAGTGGACTTGTACTGAAGCAGTAGAAGTCAGTACTGCCCCGTTTCAACTTGGTTGTCTTTCACTTTTCCGCGCACAAAACGGTAACGGATGTCGATGTGCTTGCTGCGTTTGTGGAATGCCGGATTCTTGGCCAACGCTATCGAGCCCTGGTTGTCCTCATAGATCTTGACCGCATCGTTTCTCGACATCTCGTTCGAGCTCACACAAAGCCACACCGCTTCTTGTGTGGCTTCTGACAACGCCATATATTCGGCTTCCGTAGACGAAAGTGCCACCATGCGCTGCTTTTTACTTTTCCAGCTGATATATCCGCCGCTCATCAAATATATATAGCCACTTGTGCTTCTTCCTGACTCTGTGTCTCCAGCTCAGTCTGCATCCGAGTAGTCTTGAAGTCCTTTGTCACTTGATGCTTGAAACTTGATACCATGCAACTTCGTGCCTTGTATATACCTGAATACACTCATGAGCGCTTGCCAGTGTGTCGGGCATGGATCTGTAGCAAATTGGCTGAGCACTCCTACTACCGCTGCGAGATTGGGGCGTGTACTTACCATAAGGTACATCAGGCAGCAGGCAGCATTTCTATATGGCACCCCAGCCATGGTATCGTTCTGTTTGCAACCTCCTTCGCACATAAGCTTTGTCAGCTTGAGTCCCGGATCCTGAGGCGTCTTGACGGGCTTACCTGTCCTCCATCTTGAACTTGCTTAGAATATCGCAGGCGAACTTGGTCTGCCGTAGTGTCAAAGTCCCACTTTCTATGTCTTGCCCAATTTCGATTCCGAGAAAGTCCTTGAGCTGACCCATGTCGGTTATTTCAAATTGGCGGCTGAGTGCGTTCTTTGTTTCTTGGAGCATCTTGTCGGCACTGCTAGCCAAAATCAAGTCATCAACGTAAAGTGCAACAAAGCTCATATCTAGCCCATCACGCTTTATGTAGACGCAGTGGTCAGATTCGCACTTCTTGAACTCGAGCCCTAGCATAAAATCATCGATGGTATTGTTCCACATGCGAGGCGACTGCTTCAGCCCGTACAATGACCGTTCTAGTTTAAACACATAGTCCGAATACGGATTATATTCCAGGATCTAAGCGCTTTCTGAGGACTTAATCGCTTGAAAATTTGTCTCGACCACCAAGTGCTAAACAAAGTGGGCGTTTCAGTCGCGCAAGTGATGAAACGCCAGCTCAAGTTCAACCAAGGCTCTATCGCCGCCGTGCTCCTTGCGCTTCATATCCTCGTGAAGAAGCCGAGACGTCACTAACTCCCATGTCAGCGTATCGGAACGCGATTTCAACGCCGTTATCAGGAACTGCTACGACTCGCTCAGACTCCCTAGAAGCGTGATTACCAAGTCATCCTCACTGAAAACGGAGCGCCAACCGCGTCGAGCTGCTCCGCCAGTGTCTTAAGGTTGTTGATATGCGCGAGCGCATCATTACCTTCCTCCATCATGCTGTGAAGAAACGCCGACAAAGAAAGAGCTTCTTAGCTAGGCTCTTCTTCTCGAAGTGGTCTTCCAGCTTTGACCATGCATCAAATGCCCCACTAGCCGAGCGCACCAACGGCAGCTGCGAGCCTTCCATGGAAAGACATATTGCAGCCATCGCCTTGCGGGGCTTTCGCCTGTACGTAGCTTGGTCCAGAGCCGTCAGGTAGTCCTCGAACTTGACTTTTTCGCATACGACCTCCAACAGGTCACGCTCCTCGGGCACCATTTGCATCTTGAACTTCCAGGCATGGAAGTTGGTTCCGTCAAATTTGTTGATCCGGGTCGTTGAAGATTAAATGGCAGTCGAGGCAGAGTTGATGGTAGCGGAGGCAGAGAACGAGCTTGGGCTCACAACCTGAAGGAAAGGCACTTGTGTAGTAAGATGCAAAATGCAAAGAAAATATATGTAAGGTCCTTAGTTTGCAAATCGTTTGCTACCTCCAAGCCTACTGGATACTCTACTAGATTTACTTACCGGCTTCATCCTTTCTAGCCAATCAGCTTCTACCACGTAGAGGTCCCATCTTGAATATGATCATCTGCCCATCCCAAAGTAGATCATCGATCGTTCGCCGAACCATCTGTTGTGCTGTCGCATGTAGATGATCGCTGTTGCGCGATGTCGGTAATCAACCGGTACATACCGGTTAGTCTTGCGCACTTCGAGGTGCATCCTTGTCAATAGCAACTTGTGCGCAAATTTGCCGCTTGAGGTGTTTACTTGCAACACTATCTTGATCTGGTCGAGCCGCTTCCTCGCCAACACGCTTTATATAGAACCCACAGCAGGAACATCGGATCGCAGTGAAGCATATTTTCGCTACTTACAAGGGACGAAGTCACATAGAATCCGCTATCAACCAAGCGACAAGATTGACTTTTGTGGGTATTCTGATGCGGACTGGGCCGGCGACCATGCTGATCGCAAGTCGACTTCGGGATTCGCGTTTATGCTTCCCGGTGCTTCAATAAGTTGGGGGGCAAGAAACAGTCAAGTGAATCGCTGTCGACGAGTGAGGCAGAATACATCGCGCTAAGTCTGGCCATCCAGGAAGGCAAGCGTATTCACCGTCTACTGTGCGAGATTTTGAAGGCAGCAAATGATACAGGACCAGAGCTTATTATCTTCGAGGATAACCAGTCGTGCATAAAGATGACAAAGAATCCGGTGTATCATGGTCGAGCCAAGCACATCGACAGGGTGGCTTCCGATAACGCCATGTACTCGGCTTTCGTTGAGGACAGTGCCACCGTGCGCTGCTTTTTGCTTCTCCAGCTGATACACCCGCCACTCATCATGAATGCGTAGCCACTTGTGCTCCTTCTTGACTCGATGTCTCCGGCCCAGTCTGCATCTGAGTAGCCGCACACACAACAGCTGTCTTGCCGTGAGTGAGTCGATGTAGCTTGGAGGTACCACATAACACGCTTGAGAGCTTGCCAGTGTGTCGGGCACGGGTCGGCGGCAAACTGGCTCAGTACTCCCACTGCAGCAGCGAGGTCTGGCCGCGTCGCCACCATCAGGTACATGATGCTGCCGACGGCACTACGGTACGGCACATTCTTCATTGTGTCTTCGTGATTGCAGCCGCCCTCGCACACCTGTCCAAACTTGGTGCAGCGATTTGCCGTGGCTGATCGCGCGCGTCGGACACCGATTGCGGAGAAACGTAGCAGTCATCACCGCTTCGCCCCAATACCTCCTCGACAATCCGGCGTGTACCAGCATGCAGCGCGCACACTCCGGTTTATCCGTTCGGCGACTCCGTTCAGCTGAGGCGTGTATGGCGGTGTGAAATTCTGTATGATTCCACGTTTGCTGCAGAACTTGGCCATTTCGTGCGACATGTATCCGCCGCCGTTGTCACTGCGGAGCGTCTTCGCCCGCTTACCTGTTTGAATCTCCGCAAGCGCAACGAAGTCAGCGAATTTGGCGAATACTTCGGACTTGTTTCGCAGCAAGTAGACCACACAGAAGTGCGACTTGTCATCAAAAAGGTGACAAAATAGCGCTATCCACCAAATGTTGATGTCTGCATGGGACCACACACATCGCTGTGGACAACCACTAGCACTTGCTTCGCGCGGTTGGGTGACGACCTCATGTAGCTTACTCGTGTTTGCTTGCCGAGTGAGCACCCGTCGAACAGCTCCCACTGTTTTGCCGACGCCATGTCCACGCCAATACCGTAGTTCTTCTTGATCATGACATCTAGACCGCCAAGGCCAATATGACCGAGTCGAAGGCGCCAGAGGTACGACGTGGTGTCCCCATTGCGATCCTTCGAGCTTGCTACATTGGCCTCATGCAGCATTGGTGTCATGCAGAGCTTGAACAGTCCTTTGCCTTCACGAGCGCCGAGCTTCCACTTGAGGCCTTTTGTCTCCGCGAAACACCCTTCGTTCTCGAAGGTCACGGCCCCAACGTCCTTGGTGAAGCGACCGACCGAAAACAAGTTGCGTGACAACTTTGGTATGTGCCACACACCGGTAAGCACACCCTTCTTGACCCCACGAGGAGTTTGCACGGACATCACAATGTCGCCAGTCCCGATAGCTTGAACCACACCGTCGTCTGCGAGATGTACGTCCACCGGAGAGATTGTTTTGTAGTTCCTCATAAAATTCTTGGAACTTGTCATGTGCTGCGTCGAACCGAGTCGACCAGCCATACTTCACTCGACTTGGAGGCACTTCCTCCAACCGAAAAGAGAAAATCACCAGAGTCGTCTTCACTCTCCGCGACATTCGCTCGCTGCGGCCTCTGTCGCTCCGCATTCTCGCGAATCCTCGCTGGACACTTGGCGATCCAATGCCCTTGTTCGCCGCAGTAGTGACAGGGACCAGTCTTCTGCACCTGTTGTCCCTTGCGCTTACCATTGTCGCTTGTCATAAACGCTTGGCCGTGCGCAGTTCCCTCAGCACTGCCACCTTGTTCCTTGCGCTTCAAGTCTTCATGTAGGAGCCGAAACGTCACTAGTTCCCACGTCAGCGTGTCGGAACGGGATTCCAACGCTGTGATCAGGAATTGGTACGACTCGCTTAGACTTCCCAGAAGCGTGATCACCAAGTCGTCCTCGCTGACCGGAGCACTCACTGCGTCGAGTTGCTCCGCCAGAGTCTTGAGCTTGTTAATGTTCTCTAGCACATCATCACCTTCATCCATCATGGTCGTGAAGAAACGACGACGAAGAAAGAGCTTGTTCGAAGACTCTTCTTCTCAAAGTGGTCTTCCAACTTTGACCATGCATTAAATGCACCACTCGCCGAGCGAGCCAACGGCAGTTGCGAGTCTTCCATCGCAAGGCAGATGATCGCCATCGCTTTGCGGGACTTCTACTTGGACGTCGCTAGGTCCAATGGAGTCACGCATTGCTCGATCTTCACGTCTCCACAAACGACCTCCCACAGATTACGTTCCTCGAGCATCATCTGCATCTTGAACTTCCACGCGTGGAAGCTGGTTCCGTCGAACTTGTTGATGCGGCTTGGCGTGGAGGTGTCCATGGCGAAGGCGTAGTCGTAGTCTTGGGCAGAGAATGCGGGGCTTGGGCTCATAACCTAAAGAAAAGGTCAAAGGCTTGAGTGGTTGAGTGCAATATGCAAAGTAAATATATTAAGGTCCTTAGTTCGCAAACCTATTGCTACCTCTAAGCCAATGGTGGACCTTCGGCGCTGCCTGTGGATTCGCACAGCCGCCGGCAGCTGACTCCACAGGGTAATTAGTAATCACACTGTAATCTTGTGCAGTCGTACTAACGACCGTACCAGAAGTGAGGCCATTGCACTCACTCGTAGTACACCCACACGCTTGTGGACGCTCCAAGACGTTCATCAGATAGCCATCTGATGAACAAAGTGGCAGACATCTTTACGGATCGATGCTGCCACCTGATCCTTGGCTCATATTTTTTGAGCGAAGGTAAACCTAGGATGACATCAAATTTGTCATCCATATCCAGAACGATGAAATCATCGTCGTATTGTAATTCTTTTAACGTGTAGTGAAATTTTACTACGCGTTTCATTACTGTTATCGATTCGCCTGTCGCTAGACGCATTGTCATCCTCGTTGGAGGAATATCGCGCTCAACATATTTGAGCCTCCGACCCTCTAGTGACTGGCGACGAATACAGTTATTCGACATTCCGCAGTCCACTAGGGCTCTAAGTGACAAATCATTTGTCACTTTTAACTTCAAGGTGATGAGGGATACCTCATCACCAGGTGCAGAGACACATAATGATTGTGTGTCTGGAGCAACGTTAGTCAAGAAATTTGCAGATTCCCTTGTGGTTGCTGGATCAGTAAGGCGTTGCTCCCCTGCTGACCCGACCGTTTTTCGGCGGATCGCCTCGCTGTTGCAATTTTGCAACAACGTCGGATCCAAGACCGTTGCCCTTTTTGGCATTCGGTCCACAAGTACGTTCAGTAATCCTAGGTACTGGGCGTGAGGCACTACACTCCTGAACGTAGTGACATGTTTGTATTGGTATATAATTAAGTTAGTATTAAATAGATAGCAACAAAAGAACTTATTTATATTTAATACAGTTTACTTTTAACCCTCTTTAAACAAGTGCTTTAAAGAGAGTCTTCCTCAGCACGTACTTGTGTACGTGAAGTGATGTGTGGCGCCACTTGCCTTGAAGCAGTGCGAGTGGACTTGAACTGAAGCAGTACAAGTCGGCAGTGCCCCGTTACAACTGGTAGCGCTTTGTAGTCCGTCCAAGTACCACATTTCCATCATCCAACATGGGCATGTAGATAATAATGGAAATACGCATCACGTTTCGCGTGATAGCTACTCCTTCTAAGTGGCATTGAAAGGAGTGCGGTCGAACGAATGAGTTCGGCCGTAGGAAACGATGCCATCTAGGCCATGCTGTCCGGTTTGGAAGGAGATGCCTTCCATTCAGCCATCGCCAAATTCATACAACATGAACTTGACGAGGCGAAATAGAAAGTAGCCTTGCTTAATTAGCAAGGCTCTCAACAGGCAGAACTGTTGAGGTTGAAACAGGTACAGACCCCTGTACCTTTGATGACGCACACGCGTCGTCCCGAAACCTTAAAGATTGGCATCTTAAAAGTATATAGGAGTCGAAGCGGAACCCCTTCTAAGGTGGTTCACCGAATTATACGATGCCATAAAGGCTCGTCATTTCGTCGACGATCAAATTTGGCAGGTCGTGCCAAAAGTTGGGCACTAGGCCTCAAGTTGCGCGACCCATGTGTATTTGGCAAGCTAAAGACTTTTAAAACCCGCCTGTTCCGCAACGGATATTGCTTCTTCAAGCGTATTCAGTTCCATGCGGAACAGATGGGTCTTCACGGGACCATCCATAAGACCTTGCATGAGCACCGTAACCAACGTGTGTTATGGACTGGGTTGTTCGTGATACAACTCACTAAGAGTCCTATGTGCTGGGCATAAGCGTGAACGCCACGCTTGCCTTGCTTGAGTTTCAGAAGCTCTGATCGAGCCCTGAACTCAGCCCTAGGCGGTTCAAATGTGTGTTTGAGCGGAAGACTTTAGCTTGAGACAGGCTCAAGCTAGTTCGTCATCGTATCGTCCTCCGAGACGACAAAAGCTTGGGGGTCCAGGACCTATGGACCTCTCTTACATCGAAGCGAGAGACCTCGCTTTTTGAACAATAAGCGATTGCTGAGATGCAATCGCTGTCAAAAGTTAGATCACTACGCTCATGAGTGAAGTGCCCCACGCCCAGTACCTAGGAGTACTGAACGTACCTATGGACCGAATGCCAAAAAGGACAACGGTCGCGGGTCTGACGTCGTTGTGAAATCGCAACAGCGAGGCGGACCGCCAAAAACGGTCGGGGTCAGTTGGGGCGCAACGCCCTACTGGTCCAGGAACCACAAGATAATTTGCAAATCTCGTGATGAAAGTTGCTCCAGACACATGCATGTCTCTGGACCAGGCGATGAGGTATCCTTCATAACCTTAGAGTTAAAAGTGACAAACGATTTGTCACTTAAAGCGACTGCGGGGCGTCGATCGCTAGAGGGTCGTAGGCTCAAATATGTTGAGCGCGACATCCCTCCAACGAGGATGACGGTGCGTCCAGCGACAGGCGCATCGATAACGTGATAGAACGCGAAGTGACATAATCACTACACGTTAAAAGATTTACAGTATAATCATCTCCACAGGGTGATTAGTAATCACACTTTGATCTTGTGCAGTCGTACTAACGACCATACCAGAAGTGAGGCCATTGCACTCACTCGTAGTCCTCCACACGCTTGTGGACGCTCCAAGACGCTCAGATGGTCATCTGATGAACAAGTGGCAGACATCTTTACGGATTGATGCTGCCAGCTGATCCCTTCGCTCATATTTTTTGAGCGAAGGTAAACCTAGGATGACATCAAATTTGTCATCCATATCCAGAACGATGAAATCATCGTCGTATTGTAATTCTTTTAACGTGTAGTGAAATTTTACTACGCGTTTCATTACTGTTATCGATGCGCCTGTCGCTAGACGCATTGTCATCCTCGTTGGAGGAATATCGCGCTCAACATATTTGAGCCTCCGACCCTCTAGTGACTGGCGACAAATACAGTTATTCGACATTCCGCAGTCCACTAGGGCTCTAAGTGACAAATCATTTGTCACTTTTAACTTCAAGGTGATGAGGGAATCCTCATCACCAGGTGCAGAGATACATAATGATTGTGTGTCTGGAGCAACGTTAGTCAAGAGGTTTGCAAATTCTTTTGAGGTTGCTGGATCAGTAGGGCGTTCCGCCCCTACTGACCCGCGACCGTTGCCGTTTTTAGCATTCGGTACAAAATTACGTTCAGTATCTTTCGGTACTGGGCGTGGGGCACTACACTCATGAGCGTAGTGTCCTTACTTTTGGCAGCGATGGCATTTCTGCGATCGCTTATTGCTCGAAGTGAGGTCTCTCGCTTTCGACGTAGAGAGGTCCATGGGTTCTAGACCTCCTAGCTCGTGTCGTCTTAGAGGACGATATGATGACGAACAAGCTTGAGCCTGTCTCAAGCTTAAGTCTTCCTGTTCCGCAACGGATATTGGTTCTTCAAGCGTATCCAGTTCCAAGCAGAACAGGTGGGTCTTCACGGGACCATCCGTAAGACCTTGCATGAACACCGTAATCAACGTGCTCGCTAAGAGTGGTATGTGCTGGTATGCTTGAACATCACGCTTGCCTTGCTTGATTTTTAGAAGCTCTGAACGAGCTCTGAACTCAGCCCTTGGCGGTTCAAGCGTCTGTTTGAGCCGGGCTTTAAAAGCTTCTAGCGATAGAGCCGCGCATTGGCAAGGACAAGCGTTTATGACAACGGACGGCGTAAGGGACGTCAAGCGCCTGCTAAGGCCAGCAGCGCGTGCCATTATTGTGGAGAGCACGGGCGTTGGATCGCCAAGTGCCCGGTGCGAACTCGTGAGAACGCAGACCGGCAACGGCCGGCACAGCGTGCAAACGTCGCGCATAATGAAGACGACTCTGGTGATTTTCTCTTCTCGGTTGGTGAAACTCAAGAGCCACCAAGTCGAGTTGCGTATGGCTGGTCGATCAGGCGCGACGCAACAGATAACTTTCTCGAAAGAGTTTTTGAAGAACTACAAGGATATTTCTCTGTTGGACGTTCATCTGGCTGACGACGGTGTCGTTCAGCCAATCGTGACTGATGGCATTGTAATGTCGATGAAGACGCCCCACGGAGTGAAAAGGGTATGCTTCGCGGGGTATGGCACATTTCAAAGCTATCGCGTACTATTTTCTCCGTTAGACGCTTTACAAAGGATGTTGGACCCGTCACGTTCGAAAGAGATGGCTGCTTTGTCAAGGCAAAAGGAATGCAGTGTAAGCTTGGCGCGCGCGAGGGCAAAGGGTTGTTCAAGTAATGCATGATGCCTGTTAGCACTGACGAAGCCAATGTGACAAGCTCGTCGGGATGCCACGAAGCCACCACTACGTACCTCTGGCACCTCCGACTTGGACACATTGGATATAGTGGTCTAGATACTATCGTCAAAAGGAGCTATGGTGTCGGCAAAGGTCTTGCGTTGGTCAAGCAGTGGAAGCTGTGCGATGGTTGTGCGCTTGGCAAACAAACGCGAGTGAGTTTCATGCCAAAGGCACCACATCATGCAAAGAAACTATTGGAAGTTATTCACAGTGATGTGTGTGGACCTATGCAGTCAACAACTTTTAGCGGCAAGCGATACTTTGTTACTTTCAAGGATGAGCACTCGCACTTTACCACGGTATTTTGCTGCGAAAAGTCTGTAGTCGCCGAAAAATTTGCACTGCTTGTTGCATCTGCTGAAACTCAGACAGGCAATGTTGTCAAACTCTTCGCTGCAATAATGGTGACGAGTACACGTCGGGCGAAATGGCCAAGTTCTGTAAATGGCGTGGTATTGAGCAAAAGTTCACGGCGCCTCATACTCCGCAGCTTAACGGAGTGGCTGGACGCATGAACCGGACACTGGTGGAATGTGCAAGATGTATGATTGAGCACGCTGGACCGCAAAAGACGTATTGGGGCGAAGCTGTCATGACCGCTGCTTTTCTTCGCAATCGTTTCCCAACGCGAGGTATTGGTTGGATAAGTCACCATACCATGTTTGGACGGGAAGAAAACCTGTGCTGGCGAAATCTGAAGGTTTTTGGATGCGATACATATGTTACAGTGCCTAAGGAGAAGCGACCCAAATTTGACGCTCGGTCGGTACGCTGTCAATAACTTCTCATGCGTACTAGCTTGGAAATGGACTCGCTACAAAAGAACAAGACTTGGACACTTGTGCCCTGCCGAAAGGACGTGAGGCAATCGGCAATCGATGGGTATTTTGAGTCAAGGAAAACCAAGCTGGTGAAGTCGAGCAGTACAAGGCGCGCCTAGTGGCGAGAGGCTTCGCACAAAAATTCAGCATCGACTATGAAGAAACGTTTGCGCCGGTGGCGAAGTTTACCTCGATCCGGATTTTGCTAAGTTTGGCTGCCAAGTACGGACTTACGGTCCATCAAATGGATGTGGTCAACACAGCGTTTTTAAATGGTCAGCTCGACGAAGATCATACATGACGCAGCCTTGGCTGGGCTTCAGTGATACAGCCAATCCAGATTACGTGTGCAAATTACAACGGTCGCTGTACGGACTGAAGCAGTTGCCTCGCATGTGGAACAATACCATCGATGATTTTGTGCAAGGGCTCGAGTTCAAGAAGTGCGAATCTGACCACTGCGTCTACATAAAGCGGGATGGGCCAGATATGAGCTTTGTTGCACTTTACGTCGATGACTTGATTTTGGCTAGCAGTGCCGACAAGATGCTCCAAGAAACAAAGAACGCACACAGCCGCCAATTTGAGATAACCGACATGGGTCAGCTCAAGGACTTTCTCGGAATCGAAATTGGGCAAGACATAGGAAGTGGGAGTTTGACACTACGGCAGACCAAGTTCGCCTGCGATATTCTAAGCAAGTTCAAGATGGAGGACAGGTAAGCCCGTCAAGACGCCTCAGGATCCGGGACTCAAGCTGACAAAGCTTATGTGCGAAGGAGGTTGCAAACAGAATGATACCATGGCTGGGGTGCCATATAGAAATGCTGCCTGATGTACCTTATGGTAAGTACACGCCCCAATCTCGCTGCAGTAGTAGGAGTGCTCAGCCAATTTGCTTCAGATCCATGCCCAACACACTGGCAAGCGCTCAAGAGTGTATTCAGGTATATACAAGGCACGAAGTTGCATGGTATAAAGTTTTAAGCATCAAGTGACAAGGGACTTCAAGGCTACTCCGATGCAGACTGTTGAATGCTGAAGCCGAAGGGACAGAAGAAGAAAGAGAGCGAAGCAAAGAGTCTGCTGTTGAGGCGAAGACACTTGAGCCGAAGAAGGAATATTTGTAAGCGATTGAGTTATTAAGGCTTACACTTCTAGTTCTCATAACCACTCAATTTTACATACTTTGACTAAGTATACTACAGTTAAGTAACAACTATGTTTAACTGCGGTTTGAATTGAACCGGTTTGGGTTATGAACATTACCTGAAACCCGCAAACCTAATTACGCCCCCTCAATTCGAACTTGCTTGAATGCCGAGAGCTTGTTGGCAAGGAAGCGGCTCGACCTGACCAAGAGACTACCAGTATGTACCAGTATATACCGGTAATGACGTCATAGTGTGACATCAGTAGATAACGTCAATAGATGACGTCACAGCTTCTAGAAGGTGCTATGAACTATGATTGGCTAGAAGTAATGAGGCCGACATTCAAGGAAGATACCGGTTGCATAAAAAGGACAACACGATGATCCTAGGTCGAGTAGAAGTCGAACGTAGATGACCCGACTGTGATAGCGCAGTCACAGTCGAAAGACGTTGGGGGAATAAGTCCCACGTACTCGAGGAGAAAGCTTCTCAAATAGTTAATGCTAAAGTGTCTAGACTTCAGCAGCCCGAGAGATTAATCCCTCGGCAGCCTGTGAAAAGAAATTTTATGAAGAAACCGAGACATTGAATGTCTTAAATAATGACGGATTAAGAGTAGGCGCTTATACTCTTGATCTGTTTGCGCCTTACATGACCGCTTTTAAGGTAATTAAGTCATCTCCGAGCTTAACTTCGGAGGGGAGTCAACCTCCCCACATAGCCTCCGACCTTCTGTGTGCGAAAGGCCACAGAAGGGTGGCGGATAGTGCACGCATTCAATAAACTGAATGCTGCAACAGTACCAGATCGAGACAAATACAGGACTCCAACATTAAATGGGTCAAACGCCGATACCTTGAAAAGACGTAATTATAGATGGTATGTCTAAAAGTACCATCTTTTCGTCGATGGATTGGATGGATGGATTTTATCAGATCCTTACGCATCAGTCGGTAATTGCCTTGATCTTTTCGGGATCAGGGCGCACGCCATGTTTACCGACGATGCACCCAAGAAGTGGTATTTCGCTTGTAGCGAATATACACTTCTTGATATTTGCGTCCAACTTATGCTTTCGCATAAGTGTAAGAGCCTGACGAACGTGAGTTTTATGAACTCCCACGTCCGTCTTTCCGTTCATAGCCCGGCTATGGACGAATACATTGTCGAAATAACTCAGTGCGTATTCTCGCACCGGTCTCAACAGCTTTGTTACGCATCTGTTAAATGTTGCAGGGGTGTTGCGAAGCCCCTGTGGTATTATTAGCCATTCCCAGAGCATCGCACTGGGAGTGCTCACTGCCGTGTAAGGGATGTCCCGTTCGGCCAGTTCCAGTCGATATCAAGGGACTTAGAAAGTTCCTTGGGCTAGCGGCCTACTTGCACAAGTATTCCCGCAATTATGCCGAGATGACAGTCCGTCTTTCTCGTCTCTTGAAAAAAAAGACGAGAAATGGTTATGGAGCGCTGAATGCAAGCGTTCCTTTGAAGGAATCAAGCAAAGCTCTATGTAATCACCCATCTTGGCGATTGCAGATCAAGACAGACCATTTCGTGTGGTCTGTGACGCCAGCGAATCAGATAGACCCTAATTTTAGCCAGTGCATATTTCATGGCATGGAGTTCCTTGTCATGCACTGGGTAATTCTGTTCAGCTGGTTGCAGCTGACGCGATTGGTAACAGACGACGCGCTCCACGCCGTCCGAATCGTATTGCATTAACGCACAGTAGATTGCACCTCGGAGGTAGACCGTTCATCGTATATACGGATCATGCATCATTACGCACGGCCGTAAACAGCCCACACCTCTTGCAAAGAATGGCGAGGTGGCTATCCTTCTTCGCGAAATATAATTTCTCCGTGGATTATAAACCAGGACGACTTAATTTCGTCGCTGATGCGTTGTCACACCGACCCGATTTTGAGCCGGCTGCGCACTCCAACCGTGAAAATAAGCCCACTGTTGCAACACTCGCCTAGCCCTTCATCCTGTGCACCTCTCCAACCTCTACCACTTCCGGCAGAATGTTAGCAGTCCGTATCTATGGACTTCGTCTTCGGATTTCCCGAAGACGATCACAAAAACAACAAAAATCTTGTTTTTGTAGAAAGATTCAGCAAGAACGGTATATCTTGCTGCAGTACCAGAGTCAATTACGGCTTTGGGCTGCGCCCGTGTCTTCATTGACACGGTATTCAGACTCCACGGTTTACTTTGAATTGGTCTGCGATAGAGATCTCCGGTTCACGGCGGAGGTTTAGCGATCCGTGTTCCGATCTTTCAGATCACGGCTGACTATGTCAACTTCTGATCACCCAGAGACAGATGGTCAGACAGAACGCGTACATTGCGTCCTCGAAGATATACTTCGAGGTTACGTCCAATCGTATCCGAATTAAAGCGAGTTTTTACCGATAATCAAATTCCCCATCAGCAATTCGATGGTTGCGTCTACGACGCATACACCGTTCTTCGTGAATGGCTTACGCCATCCACGCATACCCACCCAATTAGAAGGATCCTCTAGTTTAGGGGGGGGGACTCGCACGAGCAAAACCAAATCCGGCTCATGCTCATCACGCGTCGAATTTACCATCGACGCGAGTGATGTCGATGTCGAAGGAATCGACATCAAAGAAGAGAAAGATCTCATGGCAGTGCGCACAAAGCGCACTGAAAAAGATAAAACAAATGAGCCAGCAGAGGAATTTTTGCTGGCTAGAGAATCAGTAGTGCGTTTCGTACAGGAACTCATTGCTAACGTAGCGAACCGCCAGAAATGGAACGTAGACAAACATGGAAGAGCAAAAGTTCTTTCATTTAAATTTTATGATCTCGTACTACTGTCTACGGTAAACTTACCTAAGCATGTAGTCACTAATGTGGGTAGTAGAAAACCACTACCCAAGTTCATTGGGCTATTCCGTGTACTGCACCGCAGAGGCAATGTGTACACAATAGAATTGCTACGAAGGATACGAACGCATCCTACGTTTTACGTTGGTCGGCTCCGCCCGTACCATCAGTACGCGATTTCTTACGCGGACGGATCTGACCACCCCTTTCCAGAATTCCCAAAAGACTCTTATGATCACGAAGACCAGACTTTCATGTTGAGTCTGGAGATTCTCATGCCGAATCCGAAGTTCCTCGAAATTGCGACGAGCTGACGACAAATCGTCTCGAAGAGCATGATGCTTCCGTTCGTACTCCATCATTGAGTACGCACTTTTCGAACAGTCTTCTAACCGTTGAATACGGTGAGTCTGCACCGTCTGTTCCAACGAGTGACGCTTACCGCGCTCGTGATCAAGACCCTCCTCCAATGCATGGAGGCTGTGGTCGAGTTTGACGATCTTCGACTATATATCCGACACACAGGTCGGATCTGATTTACCTCCTCCACCACAACCATGGTGTTTTCACATGGTGGTCAACGTTTCCTTGTGGATCTCGTCAAAAACCACCGTGATGTGAAGGGGCAGCGAACGAGTTATCTTATTCGCTGGCGCGGTTATCCACCTTCGCATGACAGCAGGGAGCCTCGTTCCCAGCTAGTTGTTGACGTTGAGGGCTTCGTCCGTCAGTATGACGAGACCCATCCGATGGATCAGAAGGTCCATCGGAAATCACGCCCCTCCCGCGCTTGCAAATCGATTGCAAAACGTCAAGTGCATCGCGCATCTTGATAGAGATGCGAGCCCTTCCCCAGGGCGAAGAAAGGAAAAAGACATCAATTTATACTCGTTTCGTGTTGTCGACACAACACGGACAGGGACCACCCCACGTAAGGCATGGAAGTCCTGCCTCACGCAGCAACCAATGCAGTTTGAATCTTGCCCGGGTGGAGTTCGTTTTTTAAACTTAACGCGAATCGCGTTAGGTCTTTGAAGCGAGGCTTCGCGTCGAATGTCTTCGACATTGCAAATAAACGCATTCCAGGCTTGCATTAACGAGCTTTCATCTCACTTGTTGTTGCCACTATACCACCGATGCTTAAGAAAAGCATCAAGATAAAAATCTTCCTCGGCGCCAAAATTCTTCGCGCTGGGATCAAGGCCAGCTTTCTTACAATATTAGGGATATTTATAGTGAGGATCAGTCTTTCCAGACAAGCTACTGACTAGCCGTTCAGGCAAAATCCACGAGTTCTTCTCAGGGACAAGACGAGATATCTTATTGTCTGCGCTCGTCTGAGTGGTACTTACTGAAGCAGATGTACCACAATAACTTTTATTACGATGGCTTACGCCATCGTCATCACCACGCACAGGGATAAGTGCGGGTGACGGCACAGGATACGGTGCTGGCGATGAGGAATGATCCTCGTCGTCGGAACCAAACATGCTATAGCGAACGCTATTCATGCGTCTATCCGATTGAGCCCCCTCAGTCGAAGGCTCATAGTCAGCCGCCTGACGACGCTCAGGCGATTATTCGCTATCCCCGAGTCGGCCATCTCGTCCGACTCGTATTCATAGTCGACCGCAAAGAAGGCTCGCACTCACGTGGTGACTCACCACGTGCACCCGCAACATCTAGTGAAGCGGGAGAAGATGATACTACGGCAGATGAAATGTCTGCCGCAAGAGACAATAATGCGTCGCCCGCGGCTGCATGAACCGCAGCTGGAGGTTCCGCACTATTCGCTGACCGCTAACCATGAAATAAAATTGAAAATGATGATTCTGACCAATTAACTTCGTTTTCAGTTAGGTGGTCTTATAGTGACCACTCTATTCAATGACAGTAAAAGTGATTGTCGTTTAAGGAAGGGGTTATGTAATGGAGTGTATCGTTACATGAAATTAACACTTATAAGTTGTTTATTAATATATTATCTAAGAGGTAGATAATATTTGAAGAATCTTACTTTACATAGTACTATTCATAAAACTTATTCATTGGTAGATATAGGCCATTGTATCGACCTGCTCGTGCGGTCCTGTCAGCACTGGACGCGCGCAAAGAGAGAGACAGATAAGATTTTATCACATGTTTTGTATTAGTACATAATTTAAGTTAGTATTAGATAGATAGAAACAGAAGAACCTAATTATATTATTACAGTTTACTTTTAACCCTCTTTAAAGCAAGTGCTTTAACGAGAGTCTTCCTCTGCACGTACTAGTGTACGTGAAGTGACGTGTGGCACCACTTGCACTGAAGCAGTGCAAAGTGAACTTGTATAGAAGCAGTACAAGCGGCAGTGCTCCGTTACAAGCTGGATACATGGCACTGTCAGAGGCCACGCAAGAAGCAGTATGGCTCAAGGCAATTCTGTGCAAACTCGGTGATATGTCTACAAATACTGCAGTCAAGATTTTTGAAGATAATCAAGGCTCGATCACATTGGCGAAGAACCCGGAATATCACATGTGGACCAAAAATATCGACAATCGGTATCATTTCATACGGGAAAAGGTTGAAGACGGCCAAGTGATCCTTGATTATATTCGGCTCTTGACATGCTCGCCGACATCATGAGCAAGCCGATTCCCGCGACATAGTTTTGTGTGCTTCGAAGCAAGCTCGGAATACAAGGCCTAAGAGCTGTCGAGTCAAACGGGAGTGTTGTCAAGGATGCTGCTAAGGGGACGTTTTGAACAACAAAGGAGTCACCGACGACAGAACACCAGTAGATACCGATTTGCTAGTATACCTTTAGTAGCCGGTTAACTCCCCGACGGCGGTTGTGACGTCATTCGGATGATGTCAATCGATGACGTCAGAAGCTTCTAGAATGTTTTGGGCGGTCTGATTGGCTTAGAGTAATGATTGGCTTAGAGGTAGCAAATAGTCTTGCGAACTAAGTAAATTTGAGTATATTTACTATGCATATTGCCAACTAGTGCTCACTTGATCTTTTCATTAGGTTAGAAGCCCAAGACCAACTGACTCTGCTGTCTATGTCCCATCCTTCGCTCCTGCATGGACACGTCTGTAACCACGACCGCCCGTATCAGCAAGTATGACGCGCGAACTTCCATCTGTGGAAATTCAAGATGCAGATGGTGTTGGAGGAGCGGGACGTATGGGATATTGTGAGTGGGGAGGTGAAGCCTGAACACCTGTCAAACCCGATGAAACAAGCGACTTACAAGCGGAAGTCGCGCAAGGCCATGTCGATAATCTGTCTTGCGATAGAGGATTCACCGCTGCCTTTGGTTTGGTCCGCTAATGGCGCGCATGATGCATGGTCGCGTCAGGAGGGGCATTTTGAGACGAAGTGTTTGGCCAACAAGCTTTTTTCTTACGTCGGCGCTTCTTCACGACGATGATGGACGAAGGTGATGATGTGTTACAGCATATCAACAAGATCAAGACGTTGGCGGAGCAGCTCGATGCGATGGGCGCTTCAGTCAACGAAGAAGATTTGTTCATCACGCTTCTAGCAAGATTAAGCGAGTGGTTTAGCATTGAAGTCAAATCCGACTTGTTGTCGTGGGAGCTTGTGACGTCTTGGCTACTGCATGAAGATATATGAAAGGAACAAGGTGGTGGCGTCGATGGAGCCGCGTATTGAAACGGTTAAGAGAGCGATGTTTGGCAAAATGCAAAGTAAATATATTAAAGGTCTTAAGTTCGCAAACCGTTTGTTACCTCTAAGCCGACCATTACTTCTAGCCAATCATAGATAATAGAGCTATTTAGAAGCTACTAGTGTCATCCCATAACGTCAGGCTATGACGTCATTACCGGTACTTATAGGACTATCCTGATGTAGATCGAGCCGCTTCTTTCCCAACACTCCTACTCGACTCGACAGTTGATGCTTGAGCTCCCAGCATGCATCGAAGGTGTTTAAACTGAGCAGCAGGTTTCGGCTTAGTCATCATGTCTGCCTTCATATATATTGTCAAGCAGTATTGCAGCGCCACATGGCCGTCTTCAAATCTTTCGCGCACAAAATGATAATGTACGCCGATATGCTTGGTCCTATTGTGAAGCTCCGTGTTCTTGGCCAACGCAATCGCGCCTTGATTGTCTTCATACACCTTGACAGTTTCATCGCTATTGAGCTCACCAAGCTCGCATAGGAACACATTGAGCCAAATTGCTTCTTGGACTGCTCCTGTCAGCGCCATGTACTCGGCCTCCGTCAATAACAACACCACCGTGCGTTGCTTCTTGCTCCTCCAGCTAATACACCCGTTATTCATCATGAAGGCGTATCCGCTTGTGCTCCGTCGCTTCTCTACACCTCCAGCCCAATCTGCATCCGAGTATCCTTGCAGTGTAGCAATACCATTACGTGAGAATTCGAATCCATGCGTTGGTGTTGTTTGAAGATACCGCAGCGCACGCTTGATAGTATGCCTATGTGTTGGATAGGGATCAATCGCAAACTGACCACTGGACAGAAAGATCGCAACCATCAACCTCAAGTATATGATACCTCCAATAGTACTCCGAACCAACCCAAAACAGAAATTCGCCAGTCATCTTCAACTTGCGCAATATCGCCGTTTGCGGCCTCTACCGCTACGCATTCTGGTCGGGTCGTACTGGACACTTTGCAATCCAATGTTCATGTTCACCACAATAATGACACGCGCTGCTCGTCTTCACAGGCGCTAGTCATACTCCCTTGCGCTTTCTTTGATTGCTCGACATGAACGCTTGCCCTTGACTGTGTGTGGCTCCACTGACGCCGCCACCTTATTCCTTGCGCTTTATGTCCTTGTGCAACAGTCGAGACGTCACTAGCTCCCATGACAGCAAGTCTGCTCTTGACTCCAGTGCCGTGATCAGAAATGCAAACGAATCACTGGTACTTCCCAAAAGCGTGATGATAACGTCGTCTACACTGAACGGAGCTCCCACTGCATCCAGCTGCACCGCCAGGGTCTTTAACTTGTTAATGTGGTGCAATACATCATCACCTTTCTCCACCTTGGCCGTCCAGAAGTGTCGACGAAGAAAGAGATATTCGCCAAACTCGTCTTCTCGAAGTGACCTCCAGCCGCGGCCATGCATCGTGCACTCCACTTGCCGAGCGAACCAACGGCAGCTGTGATCCTTTATCGCAAGACAGATATCTTTAGCGCCTTCCTAGACTTACGCTTGTAAGTCGCCTGGCTCAGCACACTGGTCAGGTGCGCGAGCTTCACCTACCCGCTCGTCACTTTCCACAGGTCCCTCTCCTCCACCATTTACATCTTGAACTTCCATGTAGGCGGGCACGTCGTAATGCGGCCACGCTCTACTTAGACACACACCCTAGCACAGCAAGGAAGCGGTTTAATCTGCTTCTCTTGCGTGCAGTGAGGTAGTTGTGGTGGGCGCGTAAGCGACCTCACCCAACGCACTAAGTACTCTGTTTAAGTGTCGTCACGGGAGCGGTAATCCGGCTCCTAGTGCGCACGTACCAAGTAGGAAATAGTTCTGAGACTGATTTATTTTAATCGTATTAAATATAAATACCTATTTTTACCAATTTAAATATCATCACTATAGATAACACCTAATATGTATTGCGAGCGTATCTTTCTAGATACCTCGCTGAACGGATGACGCTAGCCGTCATCACGGATGACGCTGGGCGTCATCCCTCCTAATGTGAATGCACCCATTTGCATCACATGCGCAAGGGTTGGTCACAAATGTGCACCACACCCGAGTGCTGGGTCTAATTTCTATTATTTAGTAATTGACCATCCCCTTAAGTACATGATACCTAGCAGCTCGAACACATGTCGCCAAAAACCAGACGTAAAACGTGGATCCCGGTCCGATACTATGGACTCGGGCATCCCGTGTAGTCGGTATACATGATCGAGGAACAAGAGAGCTGCCTCCTTGCCTGTGATCGTGGTGCTTCATGGTGCTAAATGCACCATTCTGCTCAGTCTCTCTACAAAGACGACGAGCCCCGTCCGATTCTTATGATCGGGCAGCATGCCAAACATGAAGTCCAGACTTACCGACTTCCAACAATCCGTTGAGATCGATAGCAGCTTCAGTGGAGCACTGCTGGACGGTGCAGGCTTAATGCGCTGACACTGTTCGCAAGAGCGAATATAGTTGCCACCCATCTATATAGATGTGGCCACAAAAATTCCTCTGACACTCGTAAGAATGTATTTTCACGGCCCAGATGCCCACTAGATGGCGCATCATGGAGCTCGTGAAGGATCAACAGCTTGAGATCTGTGTCATGAGGCACATAGATTCTCAAGGGATCACAAGGTGACAGCTGATGCCATAACAGGCCATCGCTGTAGCTAAAGCGATTTAGCTTAGTTTTCAGGTGCGACGGAAGGAAACCTTACGTCCACAGAAGTGATCTAACAGCAGGCGACAGTGGTCGTCCTGACTGTAGCTCTTTTTTATCTCAAAGGCAAATGAGCCCGTCACGTGGTACGCCTTCATGGCTGCCAATGTTGACGGCCGAAATTGTGCTTTCGCACTAGACACACTTTCCTAGTGTCTAATTTCGAAGTCTGATCTGCGTTGAAGCGTCAGCCAAGACATTCGACTTACCCTGCTTGTATTCAACTTTGAAATTAAATTCAGAGAGAATGTGAGCCATCTTGCCATTCTAGGCGAGAGGTGCGGTGAGTTTATTGCGGTCGCAGTGATGCGTGATCCGTATAAACCACAAATCGTTCGGTGCCCAGTAGGTGCACACGAAACTCGACAAGAGCATACTTTATTGAAAGTAGCTTTTTGTCATGCACAGGGGAATTCAGTTCCGCGGCTTTTAATAGCCGGGACTGATAAAAGATGTCACGGTCAACGCCGTCGTCATCCTTATGCATGAGCGTGCTACCGATTGCAAAATTACTTGCATCGCAGACGACGCTAAAAATCCGCGTCTGGCAATGCCAAAACCGGTGCCTCTACAAGAGACTGCTTCACTGATGTGAACGCATCTTCTTGTTCTTTCGACCAAACCCATTCTGTGTCCTTTTTAAGGAGATCAGATAATGGTTTAGTTTGCTCAGCATCATTCTTGCTATACTTATGCAAGTAATTAGCGAGCCCTAGGAATTGGCGCAAATCCTTCACATGCCGTGGGATTGGCCATTCCTTTACTGATTTTACCTTGTCTGGGTCTGCTCGTACACCATGTGTACCAACGATGCAGCCCAGTACAGGTATCTCAGGGACCCCTATGACGCACTTTTGCAAGTTGACGTACAATTGGGCGTCCTTTAAAGTCTGCAACACAGCGTCTAAATGACGCTTGTGCGACTCTATTGCGCTCAGCCCGTCTTCGGCCCTACTATGCACGAATACATCGTCAAAGTAATGAGGCGCGTAGGCACGGTGCTGACGCATCACGTGAGCCACCACTCGGTTGAATGTCGCTGGTGCGTTTTTCAAACCTTGGGGCATCACAAGCCACTCCCAAAGCATACCGCTTGGGGTGCTTACTGCCGTTTTGGCTACATCGGACTCTCTCATGAGTACCTGATAGTA
>NC_090616.1:2688295-2699191 GCF_004359215.1 Bremia lactucae
ACCTGAACTCCCTCAGACTTAACGAGCGCGCCGCTCGCTAAACGAACGGTCGCCTCTTCTCGCTTGCCTTGCAAAGCGACTTAAACATCGTCGGTCTCTTTCTTAGAACCACGAGCTTTACAAAATTTTGTGATGCACCCGAATCCACTAAGAGGGTCATCACCTGGTCATAGCCTCTTACATGAGCGCTATAGACCAGAAGGGTTAAGGTCCGAAATTTCGAGACCTCAGAGACTATGCTTCCCATTTGTTCCGCAACTCTGAACTTAGGGGTAGCTTCAGAGTCCGCGTCAGTTGAGCATCTCGCCCCTACTGCGCTCCTGCATTCCCGCCCATCAGTGGTCGATGCAGAACTCATGCCCTCGCACGCTGGTTCTTGCCATCGCCCTTTGGGAAACGAGTTCTCTAGCTGGGCATCTTTCCCTAGCAGGGACCCTGGCATAGCAGCTAGCCATCATATGGCCGCGCTTGCCGCATTTATAGCAGACAACGTCTACATTCCCCAACTCCATGGGAGTGGCATCTGACCTCTCGGCCGATGGCTTATTCCAAGCTGTCGCCGAGGCACTGTTGTAAGATTGCTCCTCAACCAAGACAATTTGAATTGCCTCTTCCATCGTTGCCGGCACCTTTCTAAAAAAGGCCTTTCGCGATGGGCAATGCCGTAGTCCGTTCATAAACGTGAACACCTTAATGTGCTCCGGAATCGGACCTACAATAATGGACGCCGACAGCGAGTGCATCTCTTGCACATACTCTTGCAGAGATCGCTTCGCCTGTCGCGCTCCAAAGGAGCGCGCCTGCAGCAACACTTCGTTGTTCGGCGGCTGGTACATGGCGCGAATCTTTTCCTTAGAGATCGCCCATGAAGGAAACGCCTTAATGTCCGCCATAAGCGCCGAGTAAGCCCACTCTAAGGCCTTACCGCGCAGATGCGACATGGCGCACGACACCATCTGGCTGTCGTCCTCGACGAGCTGGGCGACACCGCATTGTTCCACGGCTAAAAGCCAGTGGACAATCGTGTGCGCCGCACTTCCATCGAACTTGGGTGGGTCCATCCGTATGGGCCTCGGCTGATGCGGCCGGGCAGAGAGCATCTCAACAGTCCTGTTGAGAGCCTCGCTCCGAGCCTGCTCATGCCTCAGCTCATCCTGAGTCTGAGTGACGGACTCCACCCCAGCATGGCCCTGTGCCTTGGACGCGGCCCTCCGCTGTCCGAGCACGAATGCCTCAAACTGTTCCAACTGAGCAACATGTTGCTCAGGAGGACTACCCAGGAGCCTGGCCAGGGCTTGTTCACCAAGTCCCTGCGCCATAAGCTCTGCCACCTCCCGATGATGTTCGGAGAGGTGGGGGAAATGAGCCCAATCAATATTGAGGCTCATCCTCACGTACACACGCAGAGGTGTGGGTCGTGGGGAGGATTTCGAGTGCTACCAAGTGTAGGCGTGCACGTCGTAATGCGGCCACGCTCTACTTAGACACACACACTAGCATAGCGAGGAAGCGGTTTTAAACGGCTTTTTTTTTCTCTTGCGTGCAGTGCGGTAGTTGTGGTGTGCGCGTTAGCGACCCACCCAACGCACTAAGTACTCTGGTTAAGTGTCGTCACGGGAGCGGTAATCCGGCTCCTCGTGCGCACTTACCAAGTAGGAAGTAGTTTTCAGACTTATTTATATGTAATCGTATTAAATATTGTTACCTATTCTTACCAATTAAAATGCCATCACTAAAGATAACACTTAATATGTATTGCGAGCGTATTTTCTAAATACCTCGCATAACGGATGTCGCTAGCCGTCATCCCTCCTAATGTGAATGCACCCATGTGCATCACATACACAAGGGTTGGTCACAAATGTGCACCACACCCGAGTGCTGGGTCTAATTACTATAATTTACTAATTGACCATCCCTTTAAGTACACCAAGTGTACTTAACGGGGACTGTGTAACATTAGGGCAAATTTAACCCGTTCCATTCCACGTATGAAATATCATGTTATCAAAAATTTGATGCAGAGAAGAGGTAGCGGAAGCGGAGTCCATAGCGTGAGCGAACAGCGTCAGGGGCAAATAAGGCGGGTCTTAGGCTCATAACCTATTGAAACGATCAAGCGAGCGATGTTTGGCAAAATGCAAAGTTAAGATATTAAAGGTCCTTAGTTCGCAAACCGTTTGCTACTTCTAAGCCAATAATTACTTCTAGCCAATCATAGCTCATAGTACCTTCTAGAAGCTACTGACGTCATTACCAATATTTACCAGTACTTATCGGTACCATCCTGATGTAGGTCGAGCCGCTTCTTTGCCAACACCGACATCGTATATGTCAGTTATGAATCCAGCGACGCCAGCAAGTGGAAAGAAGCGTGCGCATCTGAGTTTGAATCGCTGACCAGGAATGAGACATGGGAGTTTGTCTTCCTGCCACGCGGAAAACTTTTTTTAACTGTCGTGGTATATTCCGTTACTGCCAGTGTGCCCTGGAGATCGTCAATAACCTCGCTAGCTACTTGCTAGCTGCCGGCCCAATGGCCGTCGTGCACCATATCCTACACTTTACCTCCTGGCGAGCCAATGACTGATGTCTCTAGCTGCGAGGTACTGTATGTGTCTGAGTTCATTCTTACCGTCTACGTGTGGTGTTTGTGAGCGTCGCTCAGTGCCCATCGCAACATTTACAGCTGCGTCCACCATCTTGTTGTAGGACCTGAGATGGTGCGTCGCGGACACACCGATCCTTATTGCCGCCCTCCTTGCTCTCTTGAAGAGTTCTTGAAGATGCGAAGCCTTCGGTCTTCTGTCGTGTTGCAATTGCCGTATGATCAGTATGCTGTCTCCGATGACATGCAGAGGCTCCAGCGAATGGTCTTGCGCATCTTGCAGGGCTTGTAACGAGCCCCAGTACTCGGCGATGTCGTTCGTCGTCCTCCGATCGCCATACGCCATACTGGCGCACCACACACACGGGATGTCTCCGCTGTTTCATCGAGTCGCACTATTATCGAGCCAAAGCCGCCTGGGTCGGAGTTTTCTCTCGAACCACCGTCGAAGAACGCCATATATCCGCACCAGCGTTTTGATGAGTGGGTCCTCGCCGCTCAGACGGTTCTGTATCACCATAAGCACTTTCCATTGCGCTATCGACGTCATCCATCCGAGTTGAAGGTGAACGTCTTCGCTAGCACTGCTATCTTCGTCTTGGCATGAGCTCTCGCCAGCGTCTCGCCATGCCGGTTCCAGTGTCCTCGCTCTAGAGCGCCGAGTCCAGAAGGTGGCGGCAAAGAACCCGGTGCTGGCGACAGCGGTGGAGAAGCAAAAGTGGAAAGATCTGGCCAACTTTTACCCGGCGGGAAGCGTCGAACGGTAGACGGTGCATCGCACCAGGATCGGGGTATGCCCACGTCTCGGGCCTGATGATCAGGTTTGCAGGTACACCGGGTGTGAGGCACCGTGTAATGGGGGACACATCGGTTGGAGAACCGTTGTTGTGGTACATTCACATTACAGGTAAAATATCCTTTTCTCTAATTTTAAAATAGTTAGTTACTTAGATCCCATTTATTATGAGTAATAAATGTGGTCGCCGCCAGATATAGATCTGGCGGCCAAAATCTATTTTAATTAGCTAGGGTAAGGTTTTTAGATTTAAATAATTAATTAAATAAAGTTCAGTTTCCCTTTTGATCTTAAAACGTTAAATGCCTTCCTTAGGGCTTGCGCAATTATCTGTAAGAGATTGAAGCCTTTCTAAGGTATATTCTCCTGGGCACTAGTTGCCACTTGGTTCTACGAACCCCTGAATCCCTTGAATTAGGATTCCTTAAGCTTTGATAACTTGTACGACTCCCTGAGTTGTTAAACCCATTTGTTCAATAAAACTAAGTGATTCTCTGAGTCTGAAAGTCTTCCTATGACTTTAGGAGCGAGGTAGCTTCGCTACACCTGGTGGCATTCGTAGTCAATCTACGCCTGAGTCTTTACAAGACTAAACCCTCACAAAAATGGAAGTGGTTCCAGAATTGTCAGAAGCGCAACGCGCCGCTTATGACAAGCTCAAACCTTATTTGGGCTTGAGCACGTGGAATTTATTATCTCCCAGGGACCAGAGGTCCTTCATGCGGTACGAAACCTCCCGGATCGGTCAGGTACAGGACCACTTAGCGGCATCTATGCCAACTCGGTACATCTCTGTTCCTGACTCAGAGCCGAGGGCTCGCCCTCTAATTGTGAATGTGAAGACATTTGAGGGAAAAGAGGGAGAAAATCTCCCTTTTGGATTAAGCAGATGGAAATGTCCATTGATTCCGCCTTGTTCTTAACAGAACGGTAAAAGGTGGCTATGGCCATTTATAACTTGGAGGTAGAGCCATGGAGTGGGCACTATCGTGCAGCACGTCCTTTAACGACGCTTTCCCTTAATGGGATTCGCTGAAACAGCAAATGACGAGCATGTTTGCACCGCCTGATCAGGCTTTTCGCATACGAGCACGGCTCCTAGCGACTCGACAAGGTAAAAGAACCCTAGGGGACTTTGTCCCGGAGTTGAGAACTCTCATTGCATCTATGCATCAAGACCCGGTGCAAGAAGCAATTGTAGTGACCATCTTTATGGGGGGTCTCAATGAGGGCGTTGCCCGGACGGAATTGTTCCGATCTCATCCGGCTACGTTCGACGAGGCAGTTGCTATAGCGCTACGCGCCGAGTTTGACTTTAAGTCTGCTCGCGTTAGCACGCCTGTTTACCGAACAAGCTCTTCAAGCACATGGTTCCATCTAATAGAGCGGAATCTATGGATTTGAGCCTCGTTGAGGAAGGAGAAGAGGCTCTTCAAGCTGTGGAACAGCATAAGACCATCCGTAGATGTTATATGCGCGGAAGTACGAAACATGTACGCCCTCCATGCCCTCTTCGAAATTCGCGTAAAGCTCAAAAGAGCTTCAACTCCGACCTATACCAGAGATCTGGTGCGGTGCGGGAATTCGTCGATATCCAGTAGGTGCGGGGCGCTCTACTGGGGAAGACCTAGGCTCTGTTGAACTTCAAGGAGGTGAGAATAAACAGAACCTAGCCCCGATTAGCTCGGTGCTCAATGCACGGGGCGAGAGTACAAACCTGGCTTGCTAGTCGCTCACGCGACTGTAAAGGGCTTTGATAAGCCGTGGTTAATTTTAATTGACTCAGGAGCGTCTTGCAATTATGCTCGACGCCTTTTCCTTGAAGGAATTCAACAATACGTTGAGGCGCTTAGAGCGCATGAAGGTGATACAATCACTATTCGCTTAGCGACTGGAACTCGTGTCACTGTTCCCAAAGCTCCATTGAACTTAGGTATAAAGTTTCTGGACTTTGACAGTATGGAACGCTGTCTCGTCCTTGATTTGGATTCGAGATATGATCTCATCCTTGGTATGGCCTGTTTAGAAGACCATGAGACATGGATCGATTGGAGGTCTTAGACCTTAGGCGCCACACGCAATGTTCCTAGAAAAGTTTTGGAGAGTCATAAACCCACCTTTGCTAGGCAACAAAAGCGCTATTAGCGCGGATCATTAAATGAGTCTGTCAGTGTTTTAGACATTGTCATGGCTGAGTTAATAAACTTTAATGTTAAAAACATTAATTCTCAGCCCAACTCAGCAGAAATAAGTGGAACGGCACGTACTTCGTTGAGTGACGCTCGTTATAATAACGACTCACTAAATGCTGAAAGCATCGTTGGCCTAAAGCCGAATCATCAAGGGTGCAATATCCCTGAGATACGTGGAGTGGCACGTCTAAGTCCACCGAATATGATCGGCCGAGGTGGCATCATACTGAGTGTCAGTAGTGACACTGTTGGCGGTTCGCCAGGACCTCAAGGGTGCAATATCCCTGTGACACGTGGAGTGGCACGTCTAAGTCCACCGAGTGTGGTCGGCCGAGGTTGCACCATACTGAGTGTCAATAGTGACACTATTGGCAGTTCGCCAGGGCATTTGGGTCAACCCTCCTAATACACGTGAAGCGACACGTAAATGTTCGCTGAATAAGGAAGTTGAGTTACCTAACTCCTTGTCGGATGACAAATTAGACACTATGTCTTGTATAGAACCAATACAGGCTGGAAAACCCGGGGACGTGAATGTCCCGGCCTCTAAGAGGCGTATTTTTTCCACATCAAGACAGGGTGGACACGAAGCGGTTATACCCTCACAAAGTGATACGAGTGAGCAAGTACATACGCTTTTAACTGGCGTAACCGGTAACATTAAGGGGCGAAGTTAACCTTGCGGCAATTCCCTCGTTACATGCTCTTTTAGAGCTAGACGACATGTCTATTGATGAGTGCTCTAAAGAAATTCTTCCTCTGCACGTACTAGTGCACGTGAAGTGACGTGTGGCACCACCCGCACTGAAGCGAGGTGGACTTGTACTGAAGCAGTACAAGTCGGCAGTGCCCCGTTCCACTAAGGGTAACCTTATTCGTTGGTCTAGTTTGACAAACGATCGATATCATATCCCGCTTTTCGACTCATCTAGTCTTTACAAGCCTGTTGAGGATGAGACGGAATTCTTCATCGATGCCTTTTTCCGGCATCGGTGGTACTCTTCTGAACGGACAAAGGATGTCAAACCTTTGTTCCAAGCTTGGACAGAATGTACAAAACACAATTTGTGAGGTCTGAATTGAAAAGCTTAATGACTTCCGTGAACGTTCGAGAAACGGACCGTAGTCGGTTCACACTATCAATTGCACCGTTTGTCTAGAGAGGCAGGGGGTCCTTGCCTCTCGTGGGGGGGGGCTCATGCCCATGCTGTTTTATGGGTGCAGGTCATGCTGTTTAAAGGGTGCAGGTCATGCTCCTAAAAAAGCATATGCTCTCAAAGATCCTCAGTGGAGGACTCTCTCTCTTACGAGATGCGTCAAGGGATTGATAACCTCCAATCCTTTTACGAGCACGGGAAGCGCTCGCTCTCCGATGGACCTTCTGCACAGGAGGATGGGTCTCGCCGTACTGCAAGACGAGACCCGGAACGTCCAACATCAGTTGGATACAAGGCTTCCAACTATCATGCGAGGGTGGACACCCTCGCCAATGAACATAATAACTCGTTCGACCCCCTTTACCTCACGGTGGTTCGAGAAGCTTTCAACAAGAAAACGCTTCACACCACTCGAACCCGTCAGTGGAGGGGGAGAAAAGATCGGGTTCGCCCCGTTTGTCGAACCCGAATCAACATCGTGATTTGGATCACACCCTTTATTTTTGAGAAAAGACATTGATCACGAGCGATCCCGACGCCGCGAGGTAGCGGTGACGGTTGATAATGTTTCCGTGACCAGTTGAGATATTTTGCGCAGGTTGCAACTGATCAACTTGCAAACGAAAGGACACATCACTCCTTTAAAAACGAGCTGGTGGCAGCTCGTCAGAAGATCTCTTCCTTGGAGAAAAGAGTAAATCGTCTGGTTCAAGATAAACGGACTCTGTTCCGAGACAATAAGGCTTTGGCTCAGAATCATTAGGGTTTGGCGGATGCCCTAGACCGTTCCGGTGTAATCCGGAATCGAAAGAAGCCTCGTACTGATGGCATAGACGAAGAGGCCCAACATAAATTGTAGGATGCGTACGCATACTACGAGGCAGCTCGATCGTGTACGCGTTGCCTTGTCGATGCAGGACACAAAACGGGCCTATATACCTGGGCAGAAATTTATTACTGCCTACATTCGTCACTACCTTATTGGTAGGTTTACCGTAGACAGTAGGACTGGGTCATCAACACTAAATAAAAGTATGTTTGCTCTTTCATTTTTGTCAGACTTCCGTTTCTGTCGGTCCACCGCATCAGCGATGAAATCCTGTACGAAACGGACCACTGCTTCTCTAGCCAACAGATAATCACCTGCTGACTCGGTTTTTGTATTCAGTGCGACCGGCTCGCACTGTGGAGATATCAATCTCTTCATTATTGAAAATATCATCGTTCTCATTAATAATATTGTTTTCGATACTGAGTCTTTCAGCATCGTTGTCTAAGTCAGAAATAGTATTATTGTTATACTGAGTTTGTCCACTTCAATGTTAATTGAATCAACATTGGTATCCTTTGCATTGAACTTGCTCACGCGTGATGAGCAAGAGCTAGAAGATTCTTTGCTCGAGCGAATCCCTCCCCCTTGAATAATAGTCACTCTCAAGCAAGGTGGGTATACGCGGGTGGCGCAAGCTATTCACAAAAAATGTTGCATGCTTTGTAGAAGCATGCACTGAGTTGTTGATGGCAAATTTTACCATCGGCAAGAACTCGCTCCAACTCTTAAAAGAGTGGAGGTATCTGCAAAGTATCTTTTCGAGAATACGGTTTGCCCGCTCCGTCTGACCATCTGTTCCAGGATGATCAGAAGTTGACATTTTCAACTATGTTTCAAGCGATTCGAACACAGTTTGCCAAAATTTCGCCGTGAATCTAGGGTCTCGATCTGAGACCAGTCCGCGGGGTAACCCATGGAGTCGAAATATCGTGTCAACAAAGACACGAGTACAGCTTTGGCTATGATCGACTGCGGTAATGCAGCAAGATGTAGCTTCATGCTGAAACGATCAACAAATACATGAATACGTTTATTCTTGTGATCGTCTTCGGGAATTCCGAAGACGAAGTGGATAGATACGGACGGCCAACACTCTGCCGGAACAGGCAGAGGTTGTAACGGAGCACGGGATGAAGCACTGGGCTTCACCCGTTGACAAACTTCGCAAGCACATATGTTCTTGCGGATGAAATCATACTGGCGTGGCCAGTAGAAGTCACGACTGATCGTGAGACAGGTCTTCTCACGTCCACGATGACCACTTTTGGTGCGTCGTAGTACTCATACATGATGCATAAACGCAAATCAATATGGGTGAAGATGACGACACGAGGTGTGTAGCCAGCAACGGCTGTGTAATACAGTAACCCATTGCGTGTTGTGTATCGATCTGTTGAGGATCCATACATTTCGACAATTCTTTTAATATTTGTTGGGATCAACATTTCAAGAGCCTTATTTTCTTGATAAGCTCTTCTAACGTCGTCGAGTGATTAATCGTATCAAATGTAAATACCTGTTTTTACCAATCAAAAAGTCATCTCTATAGATAACACTTAATATGCATTGCGAGCGTATCTTTCTAAATACCTCGCGTAACGGATGACGCTAGCCGTCATCCCTCCTAATGTGAATGCACCCATGTGCATCACATACACAAGGGTTGGTCACAAATGTGCACCACACCCGAGTGCTGGGTCTAATTACTATAATTTACTAATTGACCATCCCTTTAAGTACACCAAGTGTACTTAACGGGGACTGTGTAACATTAGGGCAACTTTAGCCCGTTACACCCCCCTTTAAGAGCAAATTATTTGCATTTTTTAATTTGTCAAAGAGGAGAGAGGAAACGCGAGCAGCTTTACGCGCCGCTAGTTCACTCAATCACTCTAGCGACCTGTGTTTCCATACACGGCGCCAAAGATGCCACCTAAAAGGGGCCACGTTGGTGGTTCGTCTGCAAAGACGCTCACTCAACCTCAAACTAAGCGCACGCGCCGCGTTCATTCGCCGACCACGTCAAATGCTCTAGTCGATTCGCCGACAGCTACTGCTGCTGTCGCGTTGACAGGGCTAAAGGATCCATCCCACTTTAACGGTGAGGATGTTTATCCGTCGCTCATTGTCGACTACAATGAGTCGACACCGTTGCCGTCATCTCATAGTAGTGATGCGGACAACGAGCTCATGAGGAAGGATGATGGCGCATTATTGCCCATCCAAACTTCTCTCTTGGCTCACAACATTGAGACAGCAATATTTGCAAATGCTGGCTCGTCGTCTACGCTGGAGAGCGCAGCGATCATTAATGAGAGCGCTGCCCATAAAGGCGCAGCCGCTTCTCCGTTATGTATAACCACAACGCCTTATGCTCAGACCATTATCCATATTGGTTCCGACATAGAGGATTCGGAGCCTAAAGCTCCGCCGACGACACGTGAACGTGCTCACCCGGTGTCACAAGCCAGTCCTTCAGAACGTGGCTATGTGACGGGTGGCATACCAAAGATGCCCCCTCCATCTAATTGGCCTCGTTTAAACGGGCCAAGAGCGTCGCTCCTAGAGCGCGCTCTTGCAGACGCACACAAATATTATGGCGTTTTTATGTCATGGAGGGTCAGGGAAAATCGCTTGGGCGTGTTTTCCCGATCCCGGTCGTGTTGCGTCCAAATGAAATGCCCGACCAATACGAGGCGGAATTCTTGCGCCGCATTCATCTGCATTCCGATGCGATGAAATAGCGTCGCAGCGAATTAATTTCGCCCGCTTGCGTGTGAAAGAAATCTTGGGCGGTACTGTACCCCCTGTTTGTTAGTCCATGGGAGACTAGCAAAGAGGCCTCAGCTGGTGATCCTTTTCATAGGCAGCCATCAAGCCGGGCACATGAATACGTAGGGTATCGATCGGTTCCCAAGAGTCAAAACTCTTAGGGTAACCTTTTCATCGGACGAGGATCTGATACCTTCGCCTCACGGAGCGGTGGGCAAGCAACGTTCGAACAAGAAAGCGTTGATTCCCACCCGCATCCATCAGTGCAGGTCGCGCTCGATAGGAGTGGCATCTCGCCCACCTACTCGCTGCTGACTTACCTTCGTCCGTTCAGTCACAGGCGTTTAGCGCTGCTGAACGTCGTATTGCGGATCTCGAAAGTCAAGTCTCGCGACTGACCTCGGATCTTGTTGATGTCCGAGCGAAGGCTCGTCAGGGTTATGAACACCTAAAGACTCGCTTGGACCTTTTCGAGAGGATAATGCTGACGGATCCGCGTTACTCGCGTGATGTCTCTCGCTCTCCAAGTCCTGTTCGTG